>NC_143487.1:38142785-38442785 GCF_027475165.1 Benincasa hispida | reverse complement strand
GTTGGTTATGTCCCATGCGAGAGATGAGATAATTTTTTTTTTTTCTTTTTTTTTTTAAATCTACCACTAAATATGAAAATATAAAGGTATAATAAATAAAAAAATAGAGGGCAAAAAGGAAGGAAAATTCTCTCCATATAGTCCTTATAATATAGCATAGGTAGATAATAGTATAATTTGTCACGTTGGTAACCATTCTAGTTGTGTGTTGAGAAACTTTTTGGACGAGTGTTGATCGTAGTGATATAATTGAGCAAATGTATTTTAAATTTTCTTGAAAAATGTTTTTTTTTAAAGTAGTATCGTTCTAGTAATAATACACCAATGTTATATTTAAAATTTTGACTTAAAATGAACGTTGATATACTTTATAATACACTTTATACATAAAGTATATCAATTAAATGATGGAGTTTTCAAAAATAGAAAAATAAAGGGAAATATTTACACAAATAGAAAAATTTAATTATAGTTATCAATGTCTATCATAGATGGACGTTATCAACATCTATTAGTGATAGAAACTGATATAATTCTATAATCGATAGATGTTGATAGACTGATAAAAATCCATCATTAATAGATGCTGATTGAAGTTTATTAATACCTATTAGTGATAGAAACTTATAGAAGTCTATTATTAATACTATCAATGATGTAAACTGATACAAGTCTATCATCGGTAGAAGTTGATCGAAGTTTATCAATGTCTATTAATTTTTTTTTTTACTATTTTTGTAAATAGTTTGACATTTTTTTTTATCTGTGAAATTTTTTCTTAAATGATATGTCAAATATACACTTGTTTATACACAAATGATGGTAAAATGAGAATAATAAAAAAAATTAAATGACCTTCATTTTTGCAATATTTGCAAATTTAGAATAATTTCGCTATATTTGTAAATGCCTATATATATATATTGTTAGCATAAATACTTTATATATATATATTGAATAAATAAACCCTAGGATCATTCATGTCAAATTGTCAAGAATAACATACTGATTCCATTGCAATTGATGATAGCTTCAAGATGATGATGGATGACTATGATCTTCCTTAACCAAAACTCCGAAACCCTAAACTTTCTCTAGATGGGATTCAAGAAAGACTAAGTGCTTAATGTTTTGGTATATCAGGGACCATAACTCTAAGGTCTCTTTATATACTAGTTCACTTAGGTTTCCCATTAAATCCTAATTAACTAGGAATGAGTTTCTACTCTTTAAGTTCATACTCAATTAGGAATCTAGGGTCTTAATTAATTAGATCACATAATAGGGCTCAATCTAATAAAATAATCTAATTTGATAATTATTAATCCGCATACATTGCTCATACTTTAATTAAACATATTATTATTTAAATATGTCTAATAATCTCCCACTTGGGCTATGTTTGTGTACCTGATATAATTAAATCACATAAATCTTAAGCGCACATAAACAGGTTATTTCAATAACAGATTCCCCTTTAATTCAATCTAGTCTATCTCCTGTATAAGCATGGAATCAAGGCGGCTTTCATCACTACCCTTGTAACTAAATCTTCCTAATCACCAATTCCAATACATTCATTGATATAGATCAAGTATGGATGGATAACATGAAAATTACATGCAAAGTGATCTAGATCATGTCTGTTTCCAACTGGTCCAAATTCCTTAGTAAGATCATTCTTAAAACTTTATGCATGCTAAACTGCAATTGCAAAACCGCATACATGATAAACAAGTTCAGATAATAAAACTCAATCTATCAGCTTTATTTTATATAGAAAATAAACAAATTAAGGTCAAAGAACATCCTTAATAACAAACTCCCACTAAACCATGGAATAAAAATAGTGACTAACATCCATGTGAGCAATATGCTCATGAAAAACTTTAGATGGTAAACCTTTTTATCAATGGATCTACCATCATAGAGTTTGTTCCTATATGTTCTATCGAAATTCGACCATTCTGAACTCTTTCTTTAACAACCAGAAACTTTACGTCTACATGCTTTGACTTTCTATGCCAACAACACTATCCGCAACCTAGTGACAAAATTTCGCAACCATATTCCGTGATTGAATGCCTCATAACATGCTATAAACTCTGCAACCATGGTATGAGAAGTCATAAGTGTTTGTTTTACACTTTTCTAGGATACAACTCCTCTAGCCAATATGAAGATATAGCTGGAAGTGGATCGCAAAGTATCTTGGTATCCAGCATAATCGGATTCAGAATACCCAATGATCTCCAAAACTTCTGATCTTAGATAAGTGAGCATATAATTTTTTGTTCTCTGTAAATACCTTAAAACCTGTTTGGCTACTTTCCAATGATCCATCCACGGGTTGCTCAAATATTTGCCTAACACTCCAACTATGAATACGAAATTTGGACGCGTACATTAGACTTCCAACAACCAATGCATAGGGAACCTTGTACATCTCCTTGGTCTCAAGTGTGGTCTTGGGGCATTAACCTAAATGAAATTTATCACCTTTAGCGATCGGGGTATTTATTGGGGTTGATGCCCTAAATCTCGTAGGGTCCTATAGTTTGTAAATTTATTGAACAAACTCATTGTCTATTTAATAAAATATATGATATTTTATTTTATTTTTTTATTATTATTATTTTTTGCATTGACCACAAACTAATAAACTAACATCCAAGGTTATCTTGTAACATAAACATGTATGCAGAGACATACAGGTGGATCATGTTTAAGTGATAACCTAAATGGTCTATAGTAGATAGATAAGGCTAAGTACCTTATCTTGGTGACACTATGAGTATGGCCCGCTTTGTAGGTATTACAATTGTTATAAAGTGCTACAAATGATTTGATCCTGATCATTCATTTATAGACATGTGAATGAGGATATCCTATACAAAAGAATTTGTATAAGACCGAACCACAAAATGTTTGGTCTCATTATATAACACCATTCATAATAGAGACTTACATTTCACCAGAATGACCATAGGTAACATGACTTGAATCCTGAGTGAGTTGTGAACTCCTACATATAAGGGCGTGAAGGAAACATAGAGATCCAGTGAGTGGAAGCTGATCGTTCTAAATCCCATTGAGAAAGAACACAAACAATTATAGTTTAACGAAACAGATTATGCATAAACAATAAATTACAGCATGTTTCTTTAAAAGAATGAACAAGAGATAGAGTATGCAAACCTTTGAAGAACCTTTCTTCAATTATCCCTCGATTGTTCAGCAACTGGTTCAATAACACGAACTCGAACACAACGATCAGAACTTGATCTCAACGAACGACTGGATGAACCTCGATTGATCACAATCGAGTTCAATTCAATCCTCGAATGAAACTAGAACACCACCACGAGATTTATCTTGGTATTCTCGGTGTGAGAATCTAGGAGTTGTGGGCTCTGTATGATTTTGGATAAAGGAATGAAGGAGGTAGACGATCGAGTAAGTGAGAGATGGATGAAGTCTATTGTATAGACTAGATACTCGATCGTTTAGTAAGAAGAAGCCTATCGTATAGACTTATTACTCGATCGTGTAGTACCGAGTAACTATCGTATAGTAAACTTGATATTTGATCGTTTAGTCTCTCTATGCTATCATTTAGTAAAACACTTTTACTCGATAGCCCTTCTGTGAGATCAATCCGAATGATTACATCAACCACTTAATTTTTGGAAAACCATTTTCCTTTTATCTCACAGTTACCATAAAACTTTCAATAACCTCCCATTCAATTCAGTTATTAAAGAAAAAGATTAATTAATTATCACATAATTAATATGTTATAAATAAATATAATATCCAACTTATCATATTATATTCATAACCTATAGTTTTAATATTTCATCATATGAAACATATAAACCATAATTCTTTTTCTATTTTATGGTATTTAATATAAATCATATTTATATTAACTCCTCCAATGATAATGTATCAAATACATCATATTAATTATATCACATATAATTGAATTTCCTTTTGTTAATTTGAACACTTCAAACTAACCCAAAATTTGATTCTCAACTTGAATCCATTGAGCTACCAAGGGAACCTTATGGACCTGCAGCTTGAAGCTCTGACGGTATGTGAATAACTGATATCAAGAGATCCACCATCCGTTAACTGTTGGTCACTCCACTAAAGACCGAAAGTTGCACTCTTCACACTACAAATATATTTCTGTGTCCATATGACCAACCAACAGCGCGATGACCCTTCACAAATAGCTCGTAAGTACAGTTGGGCCAATTTACTTTTTTTCCCCTATAGTTACATCTAACTCCTTAAGTACCCCTGATTTCTCTAATGAATAATAAGTCATAGTTCTACTATGACTAAGTCCTCTCTTCCCAAGAGAGAGTGTGACCATTATGTTCAATACCCAAAATCAACCCTTAAGGGAGCAATTTATCTACTTACCCCTGCTTCGGCGAAGGAGTAAATTCCGTCTTGTGTAGTTCAGTTCCCAGCTCCCCAACCAGACGAATCCTCAAAATGGTAGGCTTGTTAAGTTGGCAATTTGACCACTTTCACCCATATAAATCAAAGAACCGCCCTCATGAGCAGGAGTTCCCAACTCACTCAGGATTAAGGTCATATCATCTATGGTCATCCTAGTGAAATGTAAGTATCAATTATCAATGGCGTCATATAAAGAGACTAATCATTCAGTGGTCTGGTCTTATACAAACTCTTTGTATAGGATACCCCTGCTCACATGTTTCCACATGAATGGTCAGGATTAGACCATTTATAGCACTTTACAATAGTTGTAACATCTACAAAGCGGGTCGTATCCGTAGTGTCACTAGAATAAGGTATCCCCTCCTTTATCCTTATACTACAAACCATTTAGGTTATTACTTAAGGCATGATCCACTTGTATGTCTCCACATACATGCATAAGTTACATGAAATAACCACAGATCTTAGTTTATTGGATTGAGTAAATGCTTATAAAATAACAATTATTTTATTAATAACAATATGTTCACAAAATGTTTACAAACTATGAGACTACCGAGAGAATTAGGACATTAATCCCAACAGGGCAGTCCTTTGATTTGTATGGATGAAAGTGGTCAGATCGCCGACTCAACAAGCCTACTATTTTGGGATTCGTTTGATTGGGGAGTTGGGAACACAGCTACACAAGAAGGAATTCACTCCTTCCCCCGAGGTCAGGGTAAGTAGATAAATTACTCCCTTAATGGCTGATTTTGGGGTTTGAACAATGTGGCGCCACATCCTCTCCTGGCCCGAGAGGGGTTTATTCATAGTTGGACTTTGATCTATTGTTCATTAACGGGATCAGTGGTACTTAAGGAGTTACATGTAACTATAGGGGCAAAACGGTAATTTTGGCCTAGCTGTACTTTTGAGCAATTTGTGAAGGGTCATCGTATTGTTGATTGGTTATATCCAATGGATACAGAAATATATCTATAGTGCGAAGAGTGTAGATGTCGGTCTTTAGTGGAGTGCCCGATAGTTGACGGATGATGAATAATTTAATTAAAGAGTTTGATTAATTATTCATGTACTGTTGAAGCTTCAAGCTATAGGTCCATGAAGTCCCCTTAATAGCTCAATAAGATTAATTGAGAATCAGTTTTTGGATTAATTTGAATGGTTCAAATTAATAGAGGGATTTAATTGTATGTGATATAATTAAGTTATTTTAATTATATGTGATATAATTATTATAATGTATTTGCTACATTACAACTTTAGTGAGAGGAAATAAATATTTGAATATGATTCAAATATTATTAACATGAATTGAATTCATAATTGCTAAATTTAATAAAAATATGATTTATATTAAATGCCATATAAGAGAGAAAATAAACGGTAGGTTATATTGTATGTGATACAATATTAAATCTATAGGTTATATGTTATATTTAATATAACGTAATATATATATATATATATATATATATTAAATATCATTTTTATTTTATTTTAAATAAAAGTGAGGGAGGGTGTTACAACTCCCTCCCCCTCTTTTCTCTCCACCCATGTAAGTGGGTGATTGTGGTATTTTGTTTTTTTTTAAAGACATGAGAGAGTCTCATTCTTCCACAATCTGATCATCGAATTGGATACATTGGAGAAAAATAAAAGAGTTCTGTGTGCAAGTTTGAATTGTTGGTGAACAATTTCAGACCTTCCACTCTAAAAAAATTCTCTCAATCCAAAATAGCCAGAGCTCACTACTCTTGGGTTCTTTACCTAAGAATACCAAGGAAGCCTTTGTGGTAGTGTTCGTGCTCTTGATTGAAGTTTTCTTGAAGAGAGTCTTCAAGACGTTCGTGTGTTGTTCAAGGGATTCTTGAGGAAAAGTCTTCAAAGGTAAGGTTTCTAAAACCTTTTCATATAGCATGCTGTAATTTATATAAATTCATATCTAATTCTTTATTTATTGTAAAATTTACATTCAATGAAAAATGGATTTGGGACGATCTATCATCTGCTCATGGTTTCATTTAATTTAGGATCCTTTAGTATCTCCTGGTGCACAATCTTTCATGCCAAATCTATTCAAAATCATTTCAATGTAGTTCTTTTGTGACAATCTCAAAATACCTTGAGAACGATCTCACAGTATTTCAATTCCTAATACAAAAGAAGCATCACCAAAATCCTTCATCTCAAAATTCCTTTTGAGAAATCTCTTAGTATCATGCAATAAACCTACATCAATACTAGCTATGAGTATGTCATCGACATATAACACTAGAAATATTGATTTACTCCTACTGAACTTGTGATATACACAATCTTTCACTATATTCACCTCAAAACCAAATGAGGTTATCACTTCATGGAATTTGTGATACCATTGACGAGAGGCTTGCTTGAGACCATAGATGGATTTCTTCCATTTGCACACCATAGACTTTGAATAAACCAGACATAAAGTTTTCTGATTGCACTGTATAAATCGTCTAATCAATGTTCCAATTGAGAAACACAGTTTTTACACCCATCTGGTGTAGCTCTAAATCAAAGTGAGCTACTAGTGCCATGATTACCCTAAAAGAGTCTTTCGATGAAACTGGAGAGAAAGTCTCTTTATAATCAATGCCTTCTTTTTTTAGTAAAACCCTTTGCAACAAGACGAGCCTTATATCTTTCGATATTGCCATGGGAATCTCTTTTGATTTTAAATATCCATTTACAACCTATGGGTTTCACTCCTGATGGTAGTTCGACAAGTTCCCAAATGTCATTATTTTTTATGGATTTTATTTCCTCTTACTTAGGACTTATCCACTTTTGAGAGTTAGAACTTTGTAAAGCTTGTTGGAAGTTGATTGGATCATCTTCCATTACGCCCACATCATCCTGATGTTCTTGAAGAAACACAATATAATCATCTAGAATTGCATTTCTTCTCTCTCTAGTAGATCTTCTTAGTGGCACTTCTTAAGGTTGTTGAGTTTGAACTTTAGGTTCAACAACGGGGACTTCAATGTTGTCTTGTTCTATAATTGGTTCAATAGTGAAGTTAGGAATTGGAGTCTGAACATCATTTATAATCACATGAGGAAAAGAAACTAATTCATCTTCAAAGACAACTTTCCTTATGTGAATTCATATCTAATTCTTTATTTATTGTAAAATTTACGTTCAATGAAAAATGGATTTGGGACGATCTATCTTCTGCTCATGGTCTCCTTTAATTTGGGATCCTTTAGTATCTCCTGGTGCACAATCTTTCATGCCAAATCTACTCAAAATCTTTTCAATACCGTTCTTTTGTGACAATCTCAAAATACCTTGAGAACGATCTCACAGTATTTTAATTCCTAATACAAAAGAAGCATCACCAAGATCCTTCATCTCAAAATTCCTTTTGAGAAATCTCTTAATATCATGCAATAAACCTACATCAATACTAGCTATGAGTATGTCATCGACATATAATACCAGAAATATTGATTTACTCCCACTGAACTTGTGATATACACAATCTTCCACTATATTCACCTCAAAACCAAATGAGGTTAAACAATGATCTAGAAATGGGATCATAAAACTTGAAACCCGAGAGCGCTTAGAATACCCAACAAAATAGCAGCTAATAATTCTTGAGTCCAATTTTCTTTCATTAGGCCTATAAGGCCTAGCCTCAGTTGGACAATCCCAGATGTGAAGATGCCTAATACTAGGCTTCTTTCCTGTCCACATCTCATAAGGGATTTTAGCTACTGCTTTACTAGGTACCTTATTAAGGATATATGCTGCAGTTTTTAGTGCCTCTGGTAGAGAAGAATGATTAATCATACTTTTTACCCTATCCTTAAGTGTTCTATTTCACCTTTCCACTACACCATCCATGTTGGATTTTCCTAATATAGTGTATTGCAGGATGATTCCACATTCCTCTAGGTATTTGGCAAAGGCCCCTAGACGTTGTTCACCTGATTCATCATATCTACCGTAATATTCACCATCACGATCAGATTTGACAACCTTAATTTTCTTTTCAAATTGAAGTTCAACTTCAACTTTGAAAGACTTGAAAACGTCCAAAGATTGAGACTTCTCATGAATTAAATATAGGTACCCATATCTTGAATAGTCATCTATAAACGTAATAAAATATTATTATCCATTCCAAGAGGCCGTAGGGGATGGACCACAATTAGTTTTAAGACGTTTGAGCATCTGTTGGTACTTAATTTTCTTATGTTTGTCTGTTTTCCCTTAATACATTCCACATAAATGTTGAAGTTACTTAAATCAAGGGAATCAAGAATTGGCACAAGTCTTTGAATTCTCTGTTTAGAGATGTGACCTAAACGCTTGTACCATAACATAGCAGAATTCTCATTTAATTTACGCTTTGTACCACATTAATTAGATAACAGGATCTTGTTAAATGAAGCAAGGAATTAAACATATATAGACTATCAATTAAAGATCTGGTACTAATAAGCTTAGAATCTTGAAAAAGACTAATTTTATTATTTCCAAAAGAACAAAAAAACTAAATTTGTCCAAACTGAAAATAGAAACTAAATTCCGTCTAAATGACGGTATAACAACAGTCTCATTTAGATCCAAATAACAATAAGTTTTTAAAAGTAATCTAAAATTTCCAATAGCTTTAACTAGTATTGCTTTGCCATTGCCCACATAGATGAATCTTTCAATATCATTTGGCGGCCAGCTCCACAGGCAACCCTGCATTGATATACTTATGTGAGTAGTAGCATCAGAATCTATCCACCAAGTATCTGTAGGTACAAAAGCTAAATTAACTTCAGAACAAACCAAGGTAAGAAGTTTACCTTTCTTTACACATCACTTGGCATACGTGAGACAATCTTTCTTAAAGTGACCTTTCATTTTGCAGAAAAAATAAGGATTTTCAGTAGCTTGTTTCTTGTTTTTATTCAGCTGAGATGTCCCCTTTGCAGCATCCACAAATTTCCTTTTCTTCTTATCACGAGAGCCTGTTGCCAAATGAACACTTTCTATCATTTATCTCTTAATCCTATCTTCTTCTTGCACACATTGTGAGATAAGTTCATTAATACTCCATTTATCCTTCTGAGTATTATAACTTATCTTAAACCAAGTGAACTTTGCAGGAAGAGAGAAAAGTACCAAATGTACGAGTAAATTTTCATTTATCTCGATATCAAGTGCCTTTAATTTACCTGTGAGATTGGACATTTCCATTAATTTACTCCCTTACATTTCCATTGTCCTTATACCTTATAGAAGTTAAAGAAGTCAAAAGACTACTTGCTTTCCCTTTTTCATTTTTAGAAAAATATTTTTCAATATGAGCAAGGAACTTATTGGCATTTTCACTTTCCGTGATAGAGTCCCGAAAAGACTCCAGAATGGAGTGCCTAGTGATCATCAAACACATACAATTTGACTGTTCCCACTTCTCTATATTAGCCGTATTTGGCTGTTCCTCAGTAGAAGTAGGTTTATCCGTCCTTAATGTAAGGTCCAAATCCATACATCCAAGAAGTATCTCTAAGTTTTCCTTCTAAATCTTGAAGTTTGATCCATGAACTCAGATTTCTAGATATTTGAGTAAGACCAACTGAAACAATAATAATAATAAAAAAAATGCTCGCAATTAAAATATAACAAAAAAATTTCACATATGTGGTGGGCCCCTTTAACAAGATATCTAACACAACATTGATGTCCAATCTTTGGGCAAAAAACACCAATTACTCTCAACATAGTAATCAAAGTAATGACAATTAACTCTGTCAAAAAAATAGTCGATATAAAAATAGCCTTCTTTGTACCGACTATTTTTTCACATGAGCAATCCTTATAATTGTCACATAGTCATTACCACATACATACCCACAATTTGGCCAAATAATTATCTTCATTTGGGCTTGATAATTATTCGCATAAGTTCATGAATATGCACATCTTATATTTTAGAATTAAATTAATCTAGATAACAGAGGCTACTTTGGTAACACATTATTTTGACCAATCCAATCTAAAATATAAGACACAATAATATAACAATATTATTGTACAAAAATAAAGGAGGAAGAACACCAAATAATCTTTACTAATATTCACTTAATAATTGCATACATATAATACAATTAAAGCAACATAAACATGTGAATATCACCAAATATCATCAATCAAATTTAAATTTAAATTCACCAAAATATCAATCAAATTTAAATTTAAATTTACCACATTATCAATCGAATTTAAATTCAAATTTAAATTTAAAACCACAATATGATCGATCAAATTCAAACCTAAATTCACAATATGATTAATCAAATTTAAACTTTAATTTACAATATTATCAATCAAATAGAAGTTAGATTCACACAATTATCAACTAAATCCAAATTAAATAGGAATGATTGACATGATTGATAAATCTGATTGATTAATTCTTGACAAATACAAGATTTACAATTAATAAGAAGAAAAGAATCATCAAATTTAATTGGAAAGAAACCATCGAATTTACAATCAATCAATTTAAAAAAAAAAATCAAACCACTGAAATCATTGAATTAAAGCTGATAAGAAACCAAATTAATAAAAGAAAAATAACTTTCGACGACATAAATGGTGCAACAGCCGACATTTGACAAAATAAAAAGAATGTAGCCGGTGAGATTGCCGCATTCTGGCGGTGGTGCACAATCGGATTTCATTGAATTTAATTTGTTAAGAAAAGGCAAGCAGGACTATGCTATTGTCCATATTCTTTTCTCTTACCTTTTTCTTTATAGAAAATTTTAAATAATCTTTATGGCCTTTAACCAAAACCAAAATTCAACTATAATATCAATGGAAAACAAACATAAACCAATAATCTAACATGAATTTTATGTTCTGATACCACTTGTTAGCATAAATACTTTATATCTATATTGAATAGATAAACCTTAGGATAATTCATGCCAAATTGCCAAAAATAACATAACGGATTCCATTGCAAAATTGATGATAGCTTTAAGATGATGATAGTTTTAAAATGATTATTGTCTTACTCAACCAAAACTCTGAAAGATTCAAGAAAGGCTGAGTGCATATTATTTTGGTATATTGGGAACCATAGCCTAAGGTCTCAGTTTCTACCCATTAAGTTCATACTCAATTATGAATCTATGACCTTAATTTATTAGATCACATAATAGGACACAATTTAATAAAATAATCTAATGGGATAAATTATATTTCACATATATAGTCAGTACTTTAATTAAATATATTATTATTTAAATATGTCTAACATATATATCTTGCCATTCATTATAATTTCATTTCCTTTAAATAATTTTGATAATTTTTTTTAAAAGGAAAATGATTTTTTTTAAGGAAAATGATTTTTTTTAACACTTTTTGTTCTAGACAGTCCCAAGTGTATTTTTGTAACATGTCGCACATATTTTTTTTTAGTAATAATCTAATTTCAATAACTTTATTATTTGGAATTTCAGTAATTGTTATTAGTTGGAGGGCATTGTTAGAATTTTGGACTTCAAGTTTGAGTGCGGGAATTTAATTGTTGGCGTGAAATTATTCAAATTAGAAATTAATGGTAGGAATTAATTTTATTTTGAAACGGAAAGGAATTTAATAGTATAAAACGGAAAGAAATTAAATGTAATTATATTTATTTCCTTTTTTATTATTATTATTATTGTTGTTGTTGTTGTTGTTATTATATTTTTTTTTTAATAAAAACTCAAACCCCACTATTATTATTATCATTATTGTTTTTTTTTTTTTTTTTATAAAAAGTCAAACCCCACCCTCTTTTCTTCCTCACGTTCGTGAGCCTGTCCGACGCCACCCAAAGCTGCCGCGTCAGTTTCTTCTTCATGACCTCCATCCACTACTGCTCAAGCGTCGTTCACTTTTGCCGTCACTGGATCTATCGATTTAGGTAAGATTTCTGCTGTTTGGGTTTGTTTTCGGTTGATTCTTGAATACTCATTTACTTTTGGCATCAATTCGTTGATACCCATTGTGTTTCAACTTTGGATTAAGTTTGTGAAGGTATTGAGGTGTTGTTCAGTGAAGTTGGAATTTGTTTTAGCGAGTTTTGGTAAGTTTTATGTTTTGATGACCCTCTTGTGGATTAATTTTGGTTGTTGAGAAATTTTGGTAAAGTCATTTGGAAGTGATCTTTTTGACGAAGCTACATATGGATAATTTATTTGAGACATTGGTAGTGAAGTATGTATTTGATTCAAGCTTTAATCATGTAAGCCTAATTTCAAATTATGATTAGGGGGTTGATTCAAGAATTTTATTCAAGATGAAGAAGAGTTTGGTTTGCTAATTATTTGGGCTTAAAATTGGAGGTTTGGAAGGTGAATTCGAATTGGACCACACCTTAAGTAAGGTTATCTAGAAATATTTTGTAATATTTGGGCGTTTGGAATTTGGCCTTAACTTTTAATTTTAAAGCTTGGTTTATGTTTAGGCTTGATTAAGGATTCAAGAATTTCACAAAGATTTAATTACTTTTTGGTTCGATCTAATATCAAGGTAAGTAATCTTACTACTGGAACTGCCCACGGGTCAGGCACTGGATGTATGCTAGCATGATGGATGAATGTTATGGTAGAATGATAGTATGATGAACTAATAGTTTAGTATGACCAATGTATGTTCTGGTACGAGATCTGAAATATTTATTTATGCACATAGACACTTGAATGCTAGCATGAGATGGTATGTAATTCCATATGGCTGTATTTGATCGGATGATATTGAGGTATGTGTATGTTGTAGAGCCATGATGTTGAGATATATATGTATGTCATAGATTCATATAATGATAATTATGATGTTGAGACTGTGCAAGTGTCCTTACTGATTATTTAGATGCCCATTAGATTTTGTGTTTCCTTCGGGATTCACCAGTTTGTGTTTCCTCTTACTGATTATTTAGATGCCCATTAGATTTTGTGTTTCCTTCGGAATTCACCAGTTTGTGTTTCCTTCGGGATTCACCAGATTGTGTTTCCTTCGGGATTCACCAGAGGTAGTAGGATAGAACTCAGTTTCCTTTTTTGTTTCATGTGAATATGTGTCCCATGAAGACTTGAGCAGTTTATATGTTTCACCAGAGGTAGGTATCTAGAGGACATAGATACCTAGCCTGACCCCAGTGGTAGGGTTACTTACTGAGTATTTTATACTCATTCTTTCTCATGTTATTGTTTCAGGTAAGGATAGAGATGCACCGACGATGGACAAGCGGAATTCCTGATCAAGCCACTAGAACTAGTTTTTACGCTTCCGCATCATGAGATTTAGAGTTCTTATTATGTTTCTCTTAATTTTTAGTTTTGATGTTTAAAACTTTCTTTTAGGAATTGTTTTTCTTATTTATTTATTATCCTTTATGATTTATGGGTACCCTACTATTGATTTAGTATTTAAATTTAATGAAAGTCTTTTGAACTTACCTTATTTAATTAGCATTTATTTCGCCATAACCGAGTGTCGTTTTGAATTCCATGCATGCATATATTTTGTAACGGCCTAACTTAAGTCCTAGAGGGTTGGGTCGTTACAGTTGGTATCAAAGTCCATGTTTTGGGTTCTGTAGACTGACTTACTATGTAAGTCTAGATTGTCCCTGTGGCCCATGAATAGATTCCTCGTCATCGCCAGGTACGTCTTATCAATTACAAGTATGATAGTTGTGCATTAAAATATTTGTTTAGCTTAAATGCACCAGTTATGTTCTAATGCGAGGTTAGTGACTTGTTAGAAGTTATTATAAGAGGATTATCAGGTACGACATTACAAAAGGAGAAAAATAAAATAGAGTAAATTATGAGGCCACTTGGCACTAGTTAATCTCATGGAAATTATGTTAGAAACGAACAAATATATGCCTCAGTTCAGAGATGCTAAAGATTGATGAAACTATGTAGAGTTATGACAATTTAGGAATGAAGGTATTTAAATGTTTAAGCCAATAAATAAAATTGTCGAGACAAGAATTGATCAAGGACTGGTGTTATGTTTTTGTGTTGGATAGTTGAATCAGTGGTAGTATAAATACACAGGCCAGTACTCAAGTATAAGGTTAAAAGTTGTTTTATGAATAAGGAGGAAAAGAAAAAGAGTCTATAAATTTATTGAAGGTTTTGAGATATTAAAAACCCAACATTTCGAGAAGAATTTTAGAAAGGATTCATAAGTCATAATCATTTGGGTAATACTACAACTGGATGAAATAGGTAAAGTATGTGTAATGATATAAAGAATTCTTTTGGAATATCTAGCTAGGTATATGTCATTAAAGGAAGCTAAAATAGTTGGACATGACCTTGGACTTAAAGGGGTGGGTTAAAGCAAGGTGTTATTTGTTTAGGTTGAAGGATTATTTTAGTATACTTAGACTAAGCCCAGAGTCTTATTGTGTTAAGGAGATCCAAGTTAGACAAATTTGAAGAAACAAAAGTCTTTGGCAAAGAGGAATTCTACAAGATGGAAATTCTTAGTGAGAGAGATAAGATTTATGGAGGAGTTAAGTAAAATATAATTTAGTAAAGAGATTATGTTCCACATGGAAAGTGGAAAAAAAAGGGAGGTGTCTTGAATTTAGTGGTTTTATCAGAGATAAATGTGAATGAGAGAAAGTATCCAACAAAGTTTACTCTTTTGGAAAGAGAAAGAAATTTAATGTGTCCGAAACTCCTAGTTAAGTATGGTTTGAAGGCTTGATAAGAGGGTTTACAAGGTATTTGTTTTGGTGTAAAAGAAGAATACCTCATTATCATTTGGAACTTTAGGACAATATGTGTTAGATGGAAAGATGGCTTATGTAGGTGATTGGTATAGAACTTTGTTTTAATACAAGAATCTGTTACCGAAATAGAAGGTTGAGAAGGGATAAGTTAAAATGGAGTTACTAGTAACAGTAGATGTTCGAGAACTATTGATACAGTATGTTGAGGCTTCATTAGTTAAGACGTAAAATATTGAGGGCACTAGTAAGATTTAAGGGATTTTGACTTTGTGTGCAAGTGTTGGAAACATGAACTAGCAAGACCATCAATTTGATTAAGAAAAGAAAATAATCCAATTCGAGGTAGACAATAATGGTATATGCACAAAGGTAAGTAAGTTGAATCTTCCAATATAACCATTGGTATAAGGGATAGACTTGGCAATAAAGTTGAGTTGATAGTAAGGAGTTACTAAAAGTGGTTTTGGAGCATTACAAGATAGTATGTATTCTCTTGCATGGGCAATGAATTCACTAGCTTTAAGGAGTACGAGTAATCCAAGCTAGGACTTATGAATCAAGAAGGTTTTATTGTTAAAAAAAAATGACTTCAAGGATCAATTACGGTTATTACGAGGTTATGAAAATGTATTATCAATTGACTTATGCTTTAGCATCCAGGGACTTCAAACCCTCATTTTCGGGGGAAATTTTGGACTCGTTTGCAGCGGGGACTAAGTAATGATATGTGATTGTTTCAAGCCTAAAGAATAATATGAGGATGGCTCAAGCAAGTTTTATAGCTCATGACAGCATAAAGCTCATGATGAGTTTCTCATGAATGTGAGACTTAATTAGACAGGGTTATTTTTAGACATGTAGACCCTAGGAAAGACATCACAGTTGGTGCTTCTAGAGTAGAAGCAGTTTTCAGTTGACTAGATTTGTTTTGGTACGTATCTTCAGATGACACATTATATAGTATGACCAGTTTCTTCACTACACATATGAAGTTTTCCCTGTGACATGGTAGGCTTAGATATATGTTTTTAGTATATAAGACTTTCTTAACTTCATGACCGTTTTCATAGTTCTCAACTCGGACGTGTAGAAGTGTTGCTGATTTTCAACATCTTAAGTGTCATAGTTATTTATGGAAGGGGTTGTTACACCTCTTTTGGTACTAGATTTAGCCATGTCAAATGATGACCTTCGTTTTGCATCTAGTTTTTTTTTAAGAGTCTCTAGTTAGCATTGGGTATTCGATTGAATTTTGGTACAATTTTTCACCCATAGACTGATGGTCAAATAGAACGTCTGAACCAGATATTGGAAGATATGTTGTGCGCTTGTGCACTAGAGTTTTCAGGGAGTTGGGACTCTCACTTGCATTTAATGGAATTCGCATATAATAATAGTTGTCAGAGTGCCACTGGCACATTGCCATTTGAGGCCCTATATGGAAAGAGTTGCAAGTCTCCAGTATCCGGGGTGAGGTTGGTGAGAGGAAGTTGTTAGGACCTGAATTGGTGCAGACCACGAATGAGGCAATACAGAAGATCAGGGCTCGTATGCAACCAGCTTAGAGCAGACAGAAAAGCTATGTCGATGTAAGACGTAAGGACCTGGAATTTGAGAATGGTGTGAAAGTGTTCTTAAAAGTGGCACCCATGAAAGGTATTCTGAGGTTTGGCAGGAAGAGAAAGTTGAGTCCGAGATTCATTGGACCTTTCGAGGTCCTGGAACGAGTTGGTCCCGTAGCTTACCGTTTGGCATTGTCCCCAGCACTGTCTTCAGTTTATAATGTCTTCCATATTTCGATACTAAGGAAGTATGTAACAGACACGTCCCATGTAGTTGACTACGAACCTTTACAGTTGAATGAGAACTTGAGCTACGAGGAGAAGCCTATAGAGATCCTCACCAGAGAGGTAAAAACATTACGCCGCCAGGAAATTACTTTTGTGAAAGTCCTGTGGCAGAATCACCAGTTCAAGGAGGCTACCTGGCAGTGAGAGGATGAGATGAAGGCCCAGTACCCAGAGCTTTTTCAAGAATGAACTTTCGAGGACAAGAGTTCTTTGAGGAGGGAAGAATGTAACACCCCGAAGTTTTTTTTTTTTTTTCAAGAATGAACTTTCGAGGACGAAAGTTCTTTGAAGAGAGAAGAATGTAACACCCCGCATATTTTTTAGTAATAATGTAATTTCAGTAACTTTATTATTTGGAATTTTAGTAATTGTTATTAGTTGGAGGGCCTTTTTGAAATTTTGGACTTCAAGTGTAAGTGTGGGAATTTAATTGTTAGCGTGAAATTATTCAAATTGGAAATTAATGGCAGAAATTAATTTTCTTTTGAAACGGAAAGGAATTTAATAGTATAAAACGAAAAGGAATTAAATGTAATTATATTTATTTCCTTTTTTTGTTTTATTATTATTATTATTGTTGTTGTTTTTTTTATAAAAAGTCAAACCCCATTATTATTATTATTATTGTTTTTTTTATAAAAAGTCAAACCCCACCCCGCTTTTCTTCCTCATGTTCGTGAGCCTATCCGACGCCACTCAAAGCTGCCGCGTCAGTTTCTTCTTCATGACCTCCATCCACTACTGCTCAAGCGTCGTTCACTTTTGCCGTCACTGGATCTATCGATTTGGGTAAGATTTCTGCTGTTTGGGTTTGTTTTCGGTTGATTCTTGAATACTCATTTACTTTTGGCATCAATTAGTTGATACTCATTGTGTTTCAACTTTGGATTAAGTTTGTGAAGGTATTGAAGTGTTGTTCAGTGAAGTTGGAATTTGTTTTAGCGAGTTTTGGTAAGTTTTATGCTTTGATGACCCCTTGTGAATTAATTTTGGTTGTTGAGAAATTTTGGTAAAGTCATTTGGAAGTGATCTTTTTGACGAAGCTACATATGGATAATTTATTTGAGACATTGGTAGTGGGCATACTTAACTACAGTAGGATAGAACTCAGTCTCCTTTTTTCTTTGTTTCATGTGTATATGTGTCCCATGAGGACTTGAGCAGTTTATATGTTTCACTAGAGGTAGGTATCGAGGACATAGATGCCTAGCCTGACCCCAGTGGTGGGGTTAAATACTCAGTGGTGGGGTTACTTACTGAGTATTTTATACTCATTCTTTCTCATGATGTTGTTTCAGGTAAGGGTAGAGATGCACCGGCGATGGACAAGCGGAATTCGTGATCGAGCCACTTGGACTAGTTTTACACTTCCACATCATGAGATTTAGAATTCTTTTCATGTTTCTTTTAATTTTTAGTTTTGATATTTAAAACTTACTTTTAAGAATTATTTTTCAGATTTATTTATTATCCTTTATGATTTGTGGGTACTCTACTATTGATTTAGTATTTAAATTTAATGAAAGTCTTTTGAACTTAACTTATTTAATTAGCATTTATTTCGCCATAACCGAGTGTCGTTTTGAATTCCATGCATGCATGTATTTAGTAACAGTCTAACTTAAGTCCTAGCGGTCGTGTTGTTACAATTTTGTAAAAAATGAGCATAATTCAAAAGGTTTGATTAGCCCATCGGTAAAAAGAAAAAAAAACTAATTTATTTTTCTTTCGGAAGAAAAACCTAATTTAATTAATTTAAAATTTGAACCTTCCTTGGGTAATTTATAATTTTGAAGGCAAAATTGACAAATCGGGCGAATAAAATGAACCTTCAGCCCAATTTCGCAGCGGTAACTGGCCACGGCTGAAGGCGGCGGTACAATATTCCGACGTTCATAACAGGAAACCAAATTCGAAAAATCTTCTAAAGGAGGAGGAGGAGGAGGAAGAAGAAGAAGAAGAAGAAGAAGGGCAGCTACTAAAGTAGGTTTTCTTCTTATTCAATAATTTTTTATATTATCAGTCATCCTAGGTTTTCTATTTCAAACTTGACCCAGACTCCACTCCTTTGTTGTTCTTTAAATTTTTATTCTGGAGCCGCCATAATCCGTTTCCTTGAGTAAAATTAGAAAATCAGGGGCTTTCCCGAATTCCTTCTTGGTTCTGAAATTAGTGTATAATTTGTGTGTATTTGATAAGGGGAGAGAGAGCGAGAGATGGATGATTATCAGGAGATGGAGAGGTTTGGTATGGAGAATGATTACGATGATGGTCAATGGATTGATGGCGAGTTTCTTTACCGTAAGCGCAAAGAGAAGAGGTCCCAAACGAAAGACGATGTTCTTTATGGTGTGTTTGCGACTGGGTCGGATTCGGACTCTGATGGCGATGGATTTTCGTCTCGGAAGCGCCGCAAGGACCGCGACTTGTCTAGGAAACCTGACCTCACCAAGCCTGTCAATTTTGTATCCACCGGCACCGTCATGCCTAACCAGGAGATTGATAGGATTTCCAAGGATGGAGATACTGACAATGTGGACGATGACCGGCCTGGCCTTGGCTTGGGTTCTAGCCCTTCTGGTTCTGGATTGGGCTTTAATTCGTCGAGTTCTGACAGAAATCCCAATGGGTTTAAGGAAAATGGTTCCAATGTTGATGGAGATGAAGATGGCGATGACTTCTTTTTGCCCACTGCGTTTGGGAGAATCATTAAAGAGGGAGCTGAAAGGAGGGAGAGGGAAAGAGTGAAATCACAGATAGAGAAGAAAAGTCGAGGTGTAGCCGGGAGCAGAAAAGATTCTGACCCTGGGAATGTTGGAGCGTTTGAGAAGCATACTAAGGGCATCGGCCTGAAGCTACTTGAAAAAATGGGATACAAAGGAGGTGGGCTTGGAAAAAACGAACAGGGGATTGTAGCTCCCATCGAAGCTAAAATGAGGCCTAAGAATATGGGTATGGGTTTTAATGACTTCAAAGAGGCACCTAAGATACCTGCTTTGCAGGAACTTGAGGAGAAAACATTGCCCCAACCAACGACCAAGGCAAAGGAGAGGTTATGGTCGAAGCAAGTTAGGTCTAAAAAGAAGAAAAACGCATATTTAACAGCTGAGGAATTACTGGCTAGCAAGCAGGACCAGGCATTGGAGGTTGTCCAAAAGGTGTTTGATATGCGTGGCCCTCAGGTGCGGGTGTTGACAAATTTAGAGAATCTGAATGCTGAAGAGAAAGCCAGAGAAAATGACATTCCTATGCCAGAGCTGCAGCATAATGTGAGGTTGATTGTAGATTTGGCTGAGTTGGATATCCAAAAAATTGATAGAGATTTGAGAAATAAGAAGGAAACTGCACTGAGCTTACAGGAAGAGAAGGAAAAGTTAGAAATTGAGCTGGCTCGTCAGAAGAAGCAGTTGGATAGTATGGAAGAAATTACGAGGATGATAGAACGAATAGGAGAAGATAATTCTGCTGGAACATTGACATTAGATGGACTCGCCAAGTGTTTTAGTGGCTTGCGGAGAAAATTTGGTGATGACTACAAGTTATGTAACTTGTCTTGCATTGCATGTTCATTTGCACTACCTTTGTTTATTAGAGTATTTCAGGGCTGGGATCCTCTTCAAAATCCTTCTCATGGTTTAGAAGTGATATCGTTGTGGAAGACACTGCTTCAAGATGAAGACTGTATTGACATCTGGGACATGACATCGCCTTATACTCTCCTGGTCTCAGAAGTTGTGCTACCTGCCGTTAGAATTTCTGGCATAAATACTTGGCAGGCTAGGGACCCTGAACCAATGCTTCGGTTCTTAGAGTCTTGGGAAAAATTGCTGCCTCCTTCAGTCCTTCATACCATATTGGACAATGTTGTCATGCCTAAACTGGCAAGTGCAGTAGATTTGTGGGAACCTCAGCGAGATCCTGTTCCTATCCATATGTGGGTACATCCATGGCTGCCATTGTTAGGGCATAAGCTGGAGGGTATGTATCAGGTCATACGTACGAAGTTGAGTTTTGTTCTCGGTGCTTGGCACCCAAGTGATGCTTCTGCCTATACTATATTGTCACCTTGGAAAGCTGTATTTGATTCTGCTAGTTGGGAGCAGCTTATGCGTCGCTTTATAGTACCTAAACTGCAGCTTGTCTTGCAAGAATTCCAAGTAAATCCAGGAAATCAAAAACTTGATCAGTTTTACTGGGTTACTAGTTGGGCTTCTGCTCTACCTATCCACCTCATGGTTGATATAATGGAAAAGTTCTTCTTCTCCAAATGGCTACAGGTATTGTATCACTGGTTATGTTCAAATCCAAATTTCGAGGAGGTTACAAAGTGGTACATGGGCTGGAAAGAACTCTTTCCAAAGGAGCTTCTGGCTAATGAAAGTATCCGGTACCAGCTAAGTTGTGGACTGGATATGATGAATCAAGCCGTTGAAGGGATGGAGGTGGTTCAGCCAGGTTTGAAAGAGAATATTTCTTACCTTCGGGTTCTTGAGCAACGGCAATTTGAAGCTCAGCAGAAGGCTGCTGCGCAAGCTAAACAACAAGGCTCAGCTGGATTGGGTAATGCTTCTAATTTGGATAGTATGGGTGGTACACTTGAGATGACTCTAAAAGAAGTACTTGAGGCCCATGCCCAACAGCACGGTTTGCTCTTTAAGCCTAAACCTGGACGGATGCACAATGGGCACCAGATATATGGCTTTGGAAATATAAGCATAATATTGGACACTCTAAATCAAAAAGTGTATGCCCAAACTGAGGAATCATGGTCTCTAGTATCCCTTGAACGATTGCTGGACATGCACGGTAGTTCTACAGCAAAGAGACGGTAGATGTAAGCTTGACATAACATTTTGAAGAATTTTCCATATTGTGAAGCAACTTTAAGCAGTGTTTAGATTATGTAGACTGCTTGTACCATAGGAGAAACTCTAAGGTTAGTGTATGCCTTTAATCTCTCAGCCATTAGTGGGCAAATCTCTTTCATCTTTAGATATGATCTGAAAATTCTTTTTTCATCAATATGCACTGATTTTTCTTTCATGTGAATTACTATCTTATAATCAATTTTGCTTGTAAACTTCTATGATGCATTTTTAATAGGCATGGATAAATTACCAAAAGGCGATTCTTGATGATGATTTTTCTTCTATGATTCATTATTTGGTTTGAATATGGAGTTTGGATATGACATGTGAATAATGAACAGGTTTTAAATGGAAACATAGGTCTTGCATAGTGGCTAAAGATGGAGTTTAATGGGCGGGTCATAAAGGGAGTGTAATGAGAGTTTGAGGAGTGTTTCTATATTTTGTTGTCTATATTTTAGGAGTGTTTTCAAAATCAAAGCCAAATTTTGAAAACTAAAAAAAGGTAGTTTTCAAGAACTTGTTTTTTATTTTGAAAATTGTCTAAAAATTCAAATGCTTGTGGAGGAAGCATGTAAACTATGAGTAAGAGATTGTGAGAAAATAAACACAAATTTAGAAATAAAAAACTAAAAACCAAATAGTTATCCAACGATGTCTTAATTTAACAATTACTTGAAAACTTTGATGACCTTGAACAGGGTCTGTTCTATAGGTTATACAACTGTGTACTTGAGTTCTAACGAGACAAGAACCTAAGTCTGGTGGATGAACCACTGGCTTGTGGCTAGAGCGTGATTAATGGTTTGATGGACTTTGGTCTGATGGCAGTAGAGGATCGTTCTTAGCTTGCTCCCCCTGTTAAAAAAAAATCCTTGAAAACTTTGAACAAAAATACTTTTCGATTACTATTTTGTGTTCATCTCTAGAAGTGTGTGTATGGAAAAATATTGTTCATAACTTTCATCGAATTGAAAGGATAAAGTCTTTGAGATTATTAGATCTTTTTTTTTCCCTCAAACAATTGTTTATATGATCATGGTGCCATATTTAATCAAACAAGGAGACTTCTAATGAACTGGAAATAGGAATCCCTTTTCCTCTCAACATTTACCCGATACATACATACATACATACATATACACATACATACATACGTACGTACATGCATATATACACACACATACATATATACATACATAGATATATATACACATACATACATACATAGATATATATATATATATATTTTGATGAAGAACAAAACTTTCATTAAATAAAAAAAAAATTTAAACACAAGGGAATAGAAAAATAAAGCCCACAAAAAAGGGAGGCAAAGGCCAGCTATTAACAGGGCCCTCCAGTTAAGTAACAAGACCCTTGAATGATAATTACAAAAAGGCATTGCCACCATTTTTTTTTTTTGGATAAGAAACAAAGGTATATATTCATCCAGAGAACCAAAAGAACAGCCTAAGGGTAGGGGGTAGAGAAAACCTCCTCCCACAAAACTAAATAAGAAGATCCCTCCAATTGTTAATAATCATAAGAAGGCTATAATGATAAGAATTTGGTGTAATTTGTGCTCCACCAAGACATTGTGTGCTGAACACGAGCTCAAACAGAATAAAAAGAAATAGACTTATATTCAAGCATCCTACTATTTCTTTCTTTCCAAAGACACCACAAAAGTGCACGAGTAGCACATCTCAAAAGGTTTTTCCTTTTCGACAAAAACTTCCACCATCAAGACCATCGATCATCCAATCATCAATCTTCTTAGGGAGACAACTAGCCATTCTAAAAGTACAAAAAGAATACACCATCCTTTGGAAGCAAACTCACAGTGTAAAAACAAGTGATCCATAGGATAGCTTAAAAATGCCTTTGCCACCTTAAAAATGCCTTTTTGTACACTATTCCCCAAGAATAGCTACATACACCACACTTTCTTCTTGAAAAGATGTTATCTTAAATGTCAAAACTAAAAGAACTAAGAAAGGGTCGTCTAACTGTCAAAAATGCATCCTATGGTTCTGCAACTGGGGCGATTACAGATGGCTAGAGAAAAGTTTGTAGGGATGATGGAGCATTTTCTGGGTGGGGGAAAAGAGCGTTAAGCTGAGTACCGGTGAAGCTCAAAAAGCTTCAGTAAGACAACCCAAATGCTGGTGGTCGCAAGGAGGTGCAAGTCCTTCATGAAGGACGAGAATCTGATGGAATATGGTGTTGACTTGTGCTAATGATGGATCTTCTGTCCCTTATATGGTGTTATGATGCAGGAGAAAAAGTATCCGAAAATTAGATAGAAAAATAGGGATTGTTTAGAATTCCTAGTGCAGTTGTCAACATGCTGGTAGATGCATGAGATATCTGGGAACTTGCAGAGGAAGATAGGGAAGGAGAAGAGGAGAAGAAAAATTAAATAAATGCATTTGATTAAATCCATAATTGATTGGTATGAGAAGATGTTGGGGTATGCTTTTTTCTTTTTTCTTTTTTTGTTCCCTCCAAATGTAAAATATAAGATTTTATTAAGGTGAATGAGAGTACCCATATTGGATACTAAAAGAGTAGGGATATTGAGCATGATGTTTGAGAGGAGAGGTTTTTGTTTGAGAGGTTTGCTATTGATTTTGTTGAACATTTGACTTCATTTTGTTGTCTGGATTGCATAAAAAAAATTATAATGCCGAATTGTGTTTAAAATGAATCTGAAATTGGATTCAAATCTGTATATTTAATCTTTGCATCAAATTTTGTTTAGCATTACTGCATTAGCATGTGTATTACAAACCATTTCAAAGCCTATTATATAACATGTTTTTTCAACATCCTTGACTTAACTTATTTTTATTTATTATTTTGTTTGATTTTTCTTTCTTGCTTAGATATGTTGGTTGGAATCTATGCTTTTTCTTAGTGTGCATAATCGTTAACGAATTTAAAATAAAATCAGGTTAAAAAATTTGTAAAAATTGATTTTATGAAATTGAAGTTTTCTTGAATAATATTCCATCTATTGGGGGTTGGAGATTGTCAGTTAACAGTTACCTTGTTACTGTATAAAGTGCTTCAATTAAAAACTTGGTTAGATGCTTCCTGAATCCAAATCTCTGGCTTCTTGTCATGCGCTGTTATTTTCAGAGAACCCTTTTAATTCATTTTGGTTAATTTTCTATGCTTCCCTCCTATTGAATAAGTCCTTTTTTTGGATGATCATGGTTTCAGACCTTGTTGATCATATAATTTTTTTTCCCTTTTTCTTTTTGACAAGAAATCCCATTGAGTTTGAGAAAGTCACGGAACTTATAATAATTTATATAGGTTTATTTTCAGTGTTACAGAGGATGATTGGCTGGAGGCCAGTTTTAACAAATGGGTGAGCATCAAATAACATTAAGTTTATTAGTTAGTACTTTGTCGATCAAGTTGCAAGGAGAGAGAGTACCTTAATATAGGGGAGGGTTACGAGATTTGGGGAAAGTCAAATATTTGTGTAGATATTGAGCATGTAGGGGAGAGAGTAGTAAGCACTTTTGAAGTGCAAGCTACCTACCTTTGCACTTATTGTTTTTATTTTTTATTTTTTAACCTTGAGCCTTACACCTCTATGAAAATGTATTTTGTCCTATTCTTCAAAGATAGAAATGCTCGAGTTGTAGCAATTTGAACTTTTACTATTTTTACTACTTAGGCTTTAAAAACATTGAACAAAATTTTCTACTTTCCACGTGAGAATATCAAGGAAATGATGGAAAGCTGTCAAATAAAACAAATTGGGAGAGGAATCAGTTCCAGTAGATGGCCATAGTGGATCTATGGGGATATGGGAGATGAGAAGTTTACACCTTTATTAGGTAAACATATACATCAAGTGATTCACTTCTGTGCTTGTTGAGAAACCGGTAAACAAAGTATTCTCTTATGGTTTTATTATGCTGTGCTGCATAGGAAATTTGATGATTGAATTCCTCTCCCTAAGGCAAGCCGTGTCTAGTTATTTTCTGTTTGACATTTTTCTAATAGTTGAGAGGATAATTTCTTACAATAGATGATGCAGCATTGTGCAGGATCATGACACCATCGATACAACATGGCTCGAAATCAAAATTCACAAAAAATTGATTCACATTTAGTAGATGGCAACACGAATCAACAACTTCCTTTGGCAACGGATGCAAATCTCGTTCCAGAAGCTTTCCCTATGATCTGTTATCGCTATTTCTGATCAAAATCACAATGGCAAATAACACAGTATCGCTTTCTGTATATATACAGTAGACAATGGACGGTCTCTACAACGTATGACTTGTAATTATATGTTTTTAACAAATTAATGTTTAAGCAACATGGCTTCCATCTTCCTCGTCTTGGCTGCCTTCTTTAGTTTCTCCAATGCCACCAATCCAACTTGCCTTACCCTTTCTCTGGACAACCCTATGCTGAAAAACTCAGAGCAAAAAACGCATTTTGTCAGCTAACATAGAATGACATTAGCATTTTGCTCAGATAAGTTCCTTTGACTTACCGTTTGCTTATTTCCTCCCATGTCAGACATTCATTATCCAGACCATGGTAAAGGCGTATGATCTCTCTTTCTCGGTCCCCAAGTGTCATATTTATGAGTTTGTTAACCTCAGCCTGCCAATATTTTCAGTGTATTTTAGTCGATTGTTCATCTCGATAAGCAAACTGTCCATTCTTCATCAGTTCATCTTATATTGATGAAAATGGTGTAGTTTTCATAAATCCATTTTCAGGGTTTGGTGGTCTATCATTTTACCTTCAGAATCCATGTGTCTGTTCCATGCCATGGGTTGTTCTCGAGGCAGTTATCTGCGATATACTGCAAAAGCAAAATGATAACAAAGGAATCCAAGGAGTGTTAAGAACTGAGAACAAAGTTCTGAAAATTATGTTATGTTTGCAGATTTAGAGTTGCTATTCGAGGCTTACACTATGATGAGTTTCGCCAGGAAGACCATTTAATGAAGGGAATGCTTCTCGGTCGAGTGAAAACACCTTGCTGATTGCCTAAAAAAGAAGAGTTGTTGGCTTGATAAGGAAAATGAAAAACAGATATTCATCAAGAACGAGCAAAGTGAGCTGGTTATTAGAAATTTATAATACCTCTGTGGCATTCTTGACTTTCTTTTTGGACATGTTGAGGGATTCTGCAATCCTCTGATATAAATAGAAAGCGTTAGGGCAATCCCAAAGTTCACAAAGTTTACATTAGTTGGGTCTGCAATTAAACTTGCTTTTTGAAGTCAACAATAATCCACTTACATCAAGTGATGGAGTGATTCCTTTTTCTTGCAATCTAACTTTGGCGTTGCGAATCAATCCTAATCTTTCGTGCAAATGAGTTGGCAATCTCAGAGTTCTTGAATTCTCAACTAATGCTCTTGAAACACCCTGTGCATGGATGAAGACAATTGAACTGTCATTCCTGGCATACTAAGTTGAGATGTTCACATTAAAGGAGTAATTGCAAATATAGCAATTAGGCCTATAATATTAATAGATATAGCACAATATAAAAGAATTTACAGTTATAACAAAATTTAGATTCCGCTCTCGGAATCTGTTAGTGATAGATTATATCACTAATGAGGATCAATCAACGATAGAGTCTATAGCTAATGGGAGTTTATCAGTGATAGTATCATTGATAGATCTTGCTATATTTACAATTCTTTAAAAATATTAATATATACTTAGCCCTAAAAATGATATCCATGGCAATTACCCTATATTTTTAAATGATTTAAGTTCAAAGATTCATTTTTTCTTTTCAGAAGGCTCTTGTCCACTCTCATCTCTTGTTTTATTTTAAGCAAATGAGCATGTTTGATAACATCTCTTATTCTGTTTTACCTCCACTAAATTTGTATTTCATTTTCATTAATAGGAAATAATTCATCTTTCATCTGTTTAAAATAAGCGTATAACAAAAACTTAGGATTTTCTTTGAAAAGAAATATCGTCATTCATTCAGGTTTGGAAACTTCTTACATTTTATATGCGATGGTAGAATATGTGCAAATGATGATATCTAATGCTTCTGGCTAGTAATGATGCAATGACTTTTTTTCAAAGAATTTATATCCTCACCTGGCGTATCCACCAATAAACATAGGTTGAGATTTTAAACCCCTTGGAAGAATCAAACTTCTCAATCCCACGGAGAAGTCCAATCAAGCCTCCCTACATTAAACACAAACAAACTCTTCAATTAGGAGTGAGCTAATAAGGTTTAGAGTTAGTTGTACGTGTTGCTACAAGCTCTTCACCTGAACTAAGTCAGCCATTTCAGCCCCCATGTTATCATATCTTTGTGCAATGGACATTACCAAACGAACGTTGCTCATCGCTAGCTTCTCTCTTGCCAATGAACATTCCATTACTCTTGACCGTAATTCGGCACGAGAAATTTTAAGTGATATTGCTAGTTGGTCTTCAGAGGGCTCACATCCTAGTCTTTCCTTTAGTCTGAGAGTAAGTTAGAAGTTAACGATATCATTATTAGAGCTGTGTTTTAAAGATGGAGTAATAGAACCACATAAACATATGATAGTTTTCTTTCTTACATCAGACTGATAATGGAATGAAAACATGCAAGCAGGAATAAGGTATCTACTACTCAGTTGTATAGGTACATCATAGCTAAAGTAAACTATGAGAATCTGAACAAGAAGCCATGTGCTGACCTGGTTTTACGCTCCTCTAACGCGAGACCAACCTTAATTTTCTTCGAAAGACGAACAACTTCGGCATGAGAAAGCAACTCTTCACTTAATAAACCTTTCACATAGCCCTTCAATCGATTTTGGAGTAGCTCAGGACTGATGGTAGGTCTTAACTGTTTGCTGATTTTTGGTTGAGCCATAAAAACATGTTTGCTCTGTATTTTCCTCTTAGAACTCATTCTTCTTTGCCGTGCAGACACACCAGAACAAGTGACAGGTACTTTCTTTTCTGTTTTTCCTCTAGGCGCATCGGTCGACACGGTTTGCTCAAAAGATAGATTCCATTGCTTCTCCAACATGGACTTTTGCAGCAAAAGAAGAGCCTCCACAGTACATTTCAGATCAATTTCTTCATCTTCCCAGATTGTGGTGTTATGAAGCCATGGCTCTGCAGTTGGAGAAGAGGGAGTATCTACATGTTCCTTCACAGCTTTGATGCATTGTGAGTGCCGATTCGACGATGGATAGCTCGGCGAAAAGTTAGCCGAACTTTTCGCTATTACCACACTCTTTGTGGGGGAAACTTGGGTTTGTCCCAACCTGTGATCATTATTAACATACAAAATCTTTTCTGTGAAATCAGAATAATAGGATGAAGAATTCAACAGCCTTTTCGCTGCACCAAGCCCAATTATTGCAGCTGTTGCCATCATATGGCTTCTCTTCTTCTTGTGTACAAAACTCTTATCATCAAAATCAATTACACCAAATCAAACTTCAAACTCTATTTGCTTCACCAGCAACAATGGATCAATGACTTCAAATAGTTAACCTCAAAATTCCTCCACCAAAACAACAAACAGCCCTAAATTCATCAAACAGAGCAGAAAGGGGATTAAATTCCCACATGACAGCTACGAACAATGAAAGAAAATAAACTCAACAAGAACATAGAACAAAATCGGTCTACGAAAATGAACTTGGGATTGAATTTTACTTGAATGAAACATGGAAACAGCAAAAACTGAAGAACCCAGAAACAGAAATTGAGAAAAAAAAAAGTACCTGAAACGGAGAAAAGAGAGGAAGACAATGGAGTTTTCACTCCGCAACTCTAGAGAGAGAGAGAGAGGGCGATGCATCCAAAGGAAGAAGAAGGCAGAATGGTTTGTTGTTGTTGTTGTTGAATTGATGAATATCAAGGATATTTTTGAGAAAATTTGATGCAAAATTTCTGGTGGCGTTAATTCAAAAAATTGATGGAAAGAAATAGAGAGAAAATGGGAATGCAAGAATGTTGGAAAAATGAAAGATAATGGGAAAAAATTTGAGAGGAAAATGTTTGAGCATTGCAGATATGGGAAGCTGAGATGCTATTGGTTGGAATAGATATTGGGTCCACCTTTGAGTGGTCTCAAAACTTTTGGGGTAAATTACACTCTCCTTTTTCTCATTTTAAATAAATATTTCTTTAGCAACTATATATATAAATATATATATATATATTCTTTTTGTTCTAAAAGACAATAAAATTTGGTGAAGTTTGCTGAACCACACAACTAACAAGACTATAAAACAGTTACACATGTAAACATCTCCTCTTTTCTTTTCTTTCTTTTTTTCCCCTCTTTCTTCTAATAGGTTAAACATATGAAATAGTTACAAAAGTATTTCTCTAGTCTTACTCTCATACCTAGACTTACTAAGCTATTAAACCATTGTTGTCCCTTTATTACTTTCTAGTCTATAATAAATTTTCTGTTCTAAAACATGCTTTCAAACGTTCGCATAAACCTTTTCATCTAAACCTGTTTTCTAAAACCATTTTCTCAAGAAACAGAGGTGGAAGTTGCAAGAAACGCTCATTGTGCCATTGACTATTCGAATTTGGATTGGCTAATTTGTTCAAGCGCGAGAACAAGTGCTGTACAACCGTTTTAAGACCCTTACAAGAGTGGATAATTGATATATACATATATATTTTTAAGACAATATGTGGGGTAAGAAAATCAAACCTTTGTATTCGAGATTGATAATACAAGCATCATGCCAGTTGAATTATGTTCATTTTAGCATTCTCAACTTAGTTCTTAATATTTCACAAATGTCTTTTTTATCTTTAATGTTGTAATAAACATCAATTAAATCTTTGATAAAATTTGTTAATATAAAGCCTCATTATTATAAGAAAAATCATGTGAATGATACAACAACGAAACCTTATTATCATGTGTAGAGACTCAAATAATTTAAACTTATATATCACACAGATGTGTTGATTTCAACAAACGTCTGATTCAGAATATAATAGTTGAGGTAGCAGCAAAAATACGAACTTACTATTTTGATGAGTTGAACTAAAACCAAGCAATATTACACTCAAATCAAAACAATAGGATTTTTTTTTTAAAGCACAATAGAAGGATTTGAGAGATGGAGAAGTTTGTGAGAACTAGAAACGTGTTGGGTTGGAAGAAGACCCTTAAAACAAAGTAGGAGTAAAGGTAGGAGTGTACGTGAGTTGGGTTTTGTTGGATTAAGGGTGTTTTTAGGATTAACCTGAAAATTCGGGTTGGTTGGGTTGACAACCCAAATAACCCAAATAAAGTCTCCAACCCAACCCTTAAAATTGGGATTGGGTTGGGTTGGGTTATAATTTTTTTAAAAAAAATAAAAATATGTAAATTTATATATAACACATGACTAATAACTAAAATCTCATAAAATTTAAATACTAAATACCAAATATTTATGATATTTATAGCAAACTTTCAACAAAGATGAAGATCATAACAAATTTTTAAAAAATATTAAAATTCATAAATTAATCAAACTTTAAACAAAGAAAAATATATATTATTAATATATATAAAATTTAGGTTGGACACCCAAGCTTTTTTTTATAAAATCCACGACTCAATCCAACAAAAATAAAAAAATTTAATCAAACCCAACCTAAGAATAAAACTATATCAATCCAACCATTATATTTTGAATTGAATAGTCTAGATTATTCAAGTTATTGGGTTATTTGAACACCCATAAGTAAAGGTGCTTACAAGTCATTTAATTTTAAAAATTTAAACTATATTATTTAATTTTGTGACAATGTTATGGCAGTTAGAAGAGCTATAATGACACTATAATCTAAGTTCAACTGTTACAAATTCAGTGAAATTAGAACTATATTTTAACGTTATTTTTCTTTTAATTTTATTCTACACGTGAATACTTCATCATGCATTTTACTTAGGCTGGTTTAAAAAATAAAGTGGACTGCACTTTAATTGAATATCAAAATCACAAACCATACATATCTATATATATAATATTAATGTAATTTTTGCATTACCTTCTAAATTTGACACTATATGACTTGATCTAAATGGGAATCATCTTCTACTCGTGAATAGGAACGGTTGTTTTTAAATGTAGAAAAATGAACCAAAATATTTATACAAAATATAGCAAAATTTTATAACTATCAATGATAGATGCTGATAGACACTGATAGACTTCTATCAGTGACATTGATTGATAGACACTGATAGAAGCTATCAGTGTCTATCAGCATCTATCATTGTTTATCATTGATAGTTTTAAAATTTTGTTATGTCTTGTTAATATTTTCCATAGTTTTACCATTTGAAATAATTTCCTATTTTAGTTGTAATACTTTAATCATCAAGTTTGTATTTTGCGTTTGAATCAATTATAATTGATTAATCATTTTGAACATTTAATCATGGAGAAATATAGAGGTGGTAAGAGTTTTTGTAAGCTTAATATTCAAAAACTAAAAATAAAAAGTTAAATGGTTACCAAACATGATCTTGGTTTTTTGTTTTTAGTTTTTGAAAATTAAGCTTACAAACACATTTACCATCTCTAGATTTCTTCTTTTGTTGTCTACTTTTTATCCATGTTTTAAAAAACCAAACCAAAATTTGAAAGTTTTAGAAACTTGTTTTTGTTTTTGAAATTTGGCTAAAAATTTAACTCTTATACTAAAGAAAGATGCAAACCATTGTTAGAAAATGTGAGAAAACGTGCTTAATTTTCAAAAACCAAAAACAAAAAACGAAATGGTTATCAAACAAGGTCTTAAGGGTCAAGTTTCTACAACCTTTCGGTTGTTTGGGCCCCCGGTTAAAGTGGGATGGAGTTGGGTTATAATAGCCCACTCTATGTTTAGGGCTCTAACTATTATTAACGACAACGAGATCTATTATCATTTTTCACATGCCCCCTTAAATTTTGAGTGGGTGCAAATTCCCCTAATTTATGACCTATCATGCGATCTATTATATAAATAGGCAAGTGGTCCTTTCCACTATGAATAATAATAGTATGCCTAATCTCATTGTAGGTAACAACAGTATTTACTATTCCCTAACCCACAAATTCTACAGTGTTCACCATATGCAACCTTTCGGTTTCGTCTCTCTTGTCTCTTGACTCATATCTTTCGTTCCTCTTTCTTCTCCATAAAATGTAGTGCTCAGACCTTGGTCCGTCTCTTCTAATTTCATCAATTCTACTCCTCATATCTGCTTTTTCTTTCTATCTTCTCTGTCGATTCCACTTCTTAGATGTGGTTTTCGTCTCTTTCGTCTCCATTGATGCCACTCCTCAAGTTTGGTTTAGCGTTTCTTCATCTCCGTCGAAACTAGATCTAGATCCTTAAAGCTCCTAACTTTATTTCGTCTAACCCTTCATAGATCTATATATCTACGTTTAGGATGGTACTCCTTTTGCATGTTTTTCTCTAGATCTGATTGGGGTTTCGTCTGACTTCCTCCCACTTGTTGTCATTCTAAACACATGTGTTCCTTCTTTCCCTTGCCACTACAAGAGAAGGATTCCCTTGCCGCTACAAACGAAGGACTCCCTTATCGCTCCAAATAAAGGATTCCCTTTGTCGTTCCGTTCGATTTTCTCATTCTATCGTTTCATCCTGATGTTTAATTTGTTTGGTTGAGGGACGATTCTGCTTGGTGGGGGGGTGGAGATTCTCGTTTGGAGAGTGGTAGGGGTTGAAGGATCTATTGTGAAGCTTGGTAGGGGGAAAAAGGTCTAAAATAATTTTCTTTCCCTTTTCCAATCGATGATGAGGTCTTTTTTTTTGTTCAATTTTAGCTCAAAATTTTCAATAGCTTCGATTTAATGTATCACTACAGTGCGGGAGATATTCGATGGATGGGTGAAAGTGCAACTTTGTTTATATTGTTTTACAATATTGGTAACCTAATCATAATATCCACTTTACTGTTCGTGCAGAGCTATCCATGAAGTAAATGGGGCTTCTACACTAGTTGTTCCTATACTATGATGATCTGGCCTACGTCTTTAGCAAGGATCAGCCTATAGGAGCAAAGTTAGAGACCTTTGTGGATATCGGGTCTAATGTGCCAAACCATATGAATGATGGTGTTCCCATTGCTGAATCATAGGATCCAAACATTTTCATGATGTCTAGTTAGGGTATGAACATGTCACAGGATGAGATGCATGACACACGTATTGATCAAAGCACTGAAGGAGAAAATGCTTTGAGAGGAAGTAAGAGAGAACAAAGTGGATATCAATTTGAAACGGCAAAGGTTGTTAAGAATGCAATGGACTTTGTAAATGACCAGTTGAAGATGATTGCAGAATGGCTGAAAGAGAAGTGTGCAATAGAGGTCAAACTGCGTGTAGAAGTCATGAGCTAACTTCAAGATATTCCTGAATGGTAGAACCGACAGAGGGTAAAGCTTATGAAAATCATATTCCGCAGTGTGCAAGATATAAAGAGCTTATTGTTTGTTTCCATAGCCACGAAGTTGGAGTATTACAATCTCCTCCTTGAAGAGAATGTTTGATCAACCCATGTTTTGGACTGCTTTTCGATAATGAACAATAATTACTTTGTTTCATTTATGCATTTAAGTTTGCAGTAGATTTTGTATGTAATCTTGGTGGTCAAAATTTTAATTATACAATTATGAATTAGTTATTTTGTTTAAGATTTATTTGTACCTCCAAAAAAGGAATCTTTGTATATGAAACATAGGAATTGCATCGTAATGTAATGTATTTTTTTTTTGTCCATGGTATCCAATCAAGTTACCTCCCAAAATGAAAAAAAAGGTTAGTTTTTAATATAAATTAAAATTTAATTAATTTTGTATAAATTGGTAGAACATACGATTTTAGTTATATTTTCAAAATATGATATTTCATATACATAATTATTTGTACTATAAAAAACAATTGTAGAAAAAATTACACATGGTCTAAAATAACCTACATTTAAATTATAGATTGTTATAGTTTAGACTATAATAACCTATACTCCAATCACAAACTATTATAATACAGACTAAAATAATTAGTACCCTAAACACAAATTATTATAAACCAGACTATAATAGTCTACACCCCAAACAAAGATTATAATAACATAGTTTATTATAATCCATTGACTATAATAATCTACACTACATCCCAAATGCCACCTAAATTTATGGGGTCCAATTTCTATAATTATGTAAGTTAGAGAGTCTAGTTACAACTTTTCTATAGATCTCAGGGCTTAATTCCTACAATTGAAATTTTAAAGGTGTAATTGCAACTATTTACCACCATACATTAAGGATAGTTTATGCAAGTTACCCTAAAAAAAAGTAGAATTTTATCATAAGCTACTAAGCTTTGCAATTAATAATCATTTGATTATTTTTGTTTTTGGTTTATGAAAATTGTGCTATTTTTGTCATAATTTCTTAATCATGGTTTTTTATATTTTCCTTTTAATCATTTGAATTCTTAGCCAAATTCTAAAAACAAAAACAAGTTTTTTAAAATGATTTTTTTAGTTTTTAAAATTAAAATTTGGCTTGAATTAATTTTGAGAATATTCTTAAAATGTAGACTAAATAATATAGATCCAATAAGTGAAACTATTGTTTATAGTGATAATTTTCATAAACAAAAAACTAAAACTAAGACCACATTTATTAACAATTTAGGTCACATTTGATAACCATTTGGTTTTTGTGTTTTTATTTTTGAAAATTAAGCTTATAAACACTATTTCCACTTTCAAAATTCTTCCTTTGTTATCTATTGTTTACCAATGGTTTAAAAAATCAAGCAAAAATTTGAAAACTTAAAAAAAAATAGTTTTTAAAAACTTGTTATTATTTTTAGAATTTGGCCAAGAATTTAACATTTGTACTAAGAAAGATGCAAATCATTATAAGAAATGAGGAGAAAATATGTTTAATTTTTAAAAACAAAAAACAAAAAAACGAAACGGTTACCAAATGAGACCTTAGTTTTTTAAAATTAAGCATGTTTTCTCTTCATTTCTTATAATAATTTGCATTTCTTTTAAGTGAAAGAGTTAAAGTCTTAGCCAAATTAATTTTTTTTAAGAACTAAGAGGCCGTTTAGAAGTAGAAGAAATATTTATAAGTTTAATTTTCAAAAATAAAAAACTAAATGATAATAAAAGGAAGCCTGAGGGGCCATTTGAGCCTCGTTTTGTAACTATTTTTTATTATTTATTTGTTTTTGAAAAATTAAAATGAGTTTCATCTTTCTTAAGTAAAAAAAGTTGAATTCTTAGTCGAATTTCAAATTCTAAAACTAGAATTTTAAAACCACTTTTATTTGTTTTCAAAACTTGATTGGGTTTTTAAAACGTTGGTAGAAAATAAAGAAAAACCAAGATATTTAAAAGTAAAAAGATGTTTATAGGATTAATATTCAAAAACTAAAAACAAAAAATCAAATAGTTACCAATGGAACCTACCAATTAGTTTTCAATTTTCTGTTTTTAAAAACTGGATTTGTTTGGCAACCAATTGTGTTTTTCGTTTTTTACTTTTAAAACTGTTTTAAGTAGGTTAGGAAACTTAAAAAAAACAAACCAGTTTTTTAAGAAGGTTAGGAAACTTAAAAAAAAAAAAAAACCGTTTTCATTTTTTAAAACTAAAAACCAAAAATAAAATAGTTACCAATTGGGCTTATCGTGTATTTTGTTTTTTATTTTTAAAAATGTTTTTAAGAATTTTAGGAAACTTAAAAAAAAAAAAAAAAACCAGTTTTCATTTTTGAAAACTCATGTATGTATTTTACGAACTATGGTGATTATAAATATTGAAACTGGGTTGCTTCAAGGGTCAGTGTCCCAATCTTTCACTAGGCTCGAGTCTTTGTTCCCTACACCTTACAATATTTTTTCATAATATTTCTTTTCTATATTATAAGAACTATTTCGACTTTTTATATGAAATTGAATGGTAAATAATGTTGAAAATAAAATACTTTTTAGATTTCAGTTCCACATCATTTTATCAAGAATATATTTTTTTTCTTAATTTATTTTCAAAATTCAAAATTAAAATCATGGGAAAGTATAAACAAAATAACATTTTAAAGAACTAGAAAACCATAACTTTTCATGAGATGATGATTTATTTATTTATTTATTATTTATTTTTTTATATGACCATTTTAATGAAATAATATTTTTTTCTTCCAAAAGATGTGACTATTTAACTTAATGAAAAGTTCTGACTATTCGAATTATCACAAGTAGTTTATAAATATGCGATTATCTTATCAATTTAAAAATACCCAAAAACATAAAGAACTGGTTATTTGAATTGTTCCAAATAGTCTATAAATATATGATTTTCTTATCAATTTAAAAATACATGTCAAGAACATAAAATATTGTTCCTCCAATTCTCATCTATTTTATATAGAATTACTGATACGTTCTATTGTTCATTGAGACATGTGGTTGAAATGATGCATTCACGTGTTAGTAATTCGTCCTATCTTGGGAAACAATTGTTCATGACACTTTAAACTCATATTGTTATAATTGTTTTCTTATTTTTCTATAATTTACTCTAACAAAAATATAACTATATTTTCATTTTTTTTTCAATATGTTTATTATTATTATTTTTATTTTTCTTCATTTATCAATATCATGGGTTCCTTAAAATATGAATGAAGAGATAATTTTATAATTACTATGATTTCATGTTTTTTATGTTTTATGTTAGCATATGTTGATTAGTGAAGTATGTTTAGGTTAAACCTAACATATTTGTATGCTGCAATGTATTGAATGATGGAAAAATCGACATGCGCAGCGGAAATAAGAATCGATTTTACTCTAATTGTCCAAAATAAACATGTAACCCTAAAAGAATTAATTAGGGTTATTTTGAAATAATACTTTTGAAGCTCCCAAAACTCGTCTATCTCCACCCGAATACGAACGGACCACCACTAGAGCTAACCTACTATTCTCTGGACTTAGAATCGGGTTGTGGGACCCGATGGAAGAAGAACCCGAGAGAGAAAAAGATATGGAAAAAGTATAGTGAAATTGGGTTGGGTTTGATTTTTTTTTTCAGCTCAATTTTAAAAACTAATTTTACAAAATCTCCAAAAGTTTTTAATCCAAAAACACAAGCCCATATTTATAGAAAAAAAGGGCCATGCAAAATTGCATGAAAAAACTTCACAAAAACCCAACACTTAGAATCCATTATCTAAGTGGGCTTCATGTCTCAATTATAAGCCAACACCTAGCCCACTATTTTGTAGAATTATCCAACAAAAGTTTGAATTTTCCCACTAACTTTAGTCAAAGGGCAAAATAGTCATTTGGTCAAAGTCAAACTTTGACAAAAAGTCAACATTTTGACTTTTTATGATTTTTTTCCATGTTGACTAATTTTGACCTCCCGAGCATGAATCCGCATTTATTTTCTCGAAATTCAAATCACATTTGAATATAAGGTCGGTCAAAGTTTGACTTTTCAAAGTCAAAAGTCAACTCTTTGACTTTTTATATCTTTGACCATTTCTATTATTTACGAGCTTTCGAATATGAACGTATTCATATTCTTGATATTTAATCACATTTAAATATTAAAGCTGTATCTCTAAATTGAAAAATTGACCACTATATCACATATACTTGTAGGTTTCTTTCTCTTCACCTAATTCGAACAATTCGAATTATTCTATCATTCTGTTCTAAGTTTATTCCATATGAGCTAGTAGGGGAACCTAATGAACATATAGATCATGAGCTCCAACGATCCGAGATTAGCTGGCTAAACTCTTTAGACGGAGCTAATAAACATTCATTAACTAACGGGTCATTCCACTATAGTCCCATAGTTGTACTCCCCTCACTATAGATATATTTGTTTCCATTTGATATAACCATGATTAGTAAGCTAATCTTTCACAAGTTGTTCGTAATCTCGGCTGGGTCATAAAAACCGTTTTACCCCCGAGACTACATCTTATTCCTTAAGTTCCACTGATCCTCTAATGAACAATTAGTTTAAGGTCCAATCTATAAACCGAACCCTTCTCGGGCCAATGAGAGGGTGGGGCCCCTTGTTCAAAACCTGGATTCAGTACTAAAGGGAACAACCTATCTACTATCCCTATAACGGGTAGGAGTGAATTCCATCTTGCACCCTATTTTCTCAACTATCCACCTGATCTCACCCCTGAAATGGGAGGCTTATTGGGTCAGCGATAATGAGCTGCCCTCACCTATGCAGATCTAAGGATAACTCCGAGTGAACAGGAGTTCATGGTTAGCTCATGATTAAGATTAAGTTACCTAGGTCATTAATTAACGAAATAGTCAGTTTTATACATTAAACGACATTTAGAACGTAAAAGTGACTATTTCATGGTTTAGTCTTATGTAAACTCTTTATATAGGATGTCCCCATTTTCATGTCTCCATATGAACGGTTTAGGATCACACCGTTTGTACTAGCTATAAAATGGGCCGCATCCATAGTGTCCCCAGAATAAGGCGCCCAACCTTATTCATATACTATATACCATTTTGGCTATATATATTTGAACATGATCCACATTTATGTCACTACATAAAGTTCAAACTTAAACTTATAGCCTCAGAACCTTAGTTTATTGGATTCATGAATATAAAATTTAAATTTACTAAAGATTTTCAATAACTGCTTTATTGAACAAGAATATGATATTACAAACTACGAGTTTTAGGACATAAAATCCAACATTAAAGGTGTAGGTTAGTAGTACATATTATAATTAATTAAGTAAAACACACAATATGCTAATAATAATTAACAAAAGAACCCAACAGGTCAAATTATTCTACTTACATAAAATGGTTCTAAATAACATAAAAGGTTCTGAAACAATAAAGACCACATCTCTAAAAGGTTGCGATTGAGTTTGAGGTTCTTAACAAAAATAATAAAGAGCTCATGAGGGATGTTGTTACCAAAGACAACAATCAACAACTCGAAAATCTATTTGAATCCTTCGTAAACAATCTGAAACTACAAGCAAAGAGTTTCTACGAGTTATAAACTAAATTACAAACTATACAAAGAGTTTGAAAAGGCCTAAACCAAGTTTTTCAACTTAAAACTTACTGGACGGACATTGGTCCTTACCGAAAAGTTTTCAAATAGATCAAATATTAGTCCAATGCTACCAAAAAAAAAAAAAAAAAAAAAATCTAAAGATGAGTTTAAAGAGTCGTTACAAATTAAAATCTTACTCAAAATGACTTGTTAGTGATAGAATAATCTAAACCCTGTATTTTTTTTACACAGTGAGAGTGTGGGTAATATGAGTGTTTAAATAACCTGACAATCCGAACAATCTGGACTACTCAACCCAAAATGTAAGGATTGGGTTGGGTTGAATTTTCCTATTTTTATTGGGTTGGGTTGGGTTGTGGGTTGGCTAAAAAAATTTGGATTGATTCAACCCAACATAAATTATATATATATATATATATATATATATATATATATATTCCTTTTTGTGTAAAGTTTGATTACTTTGTTTTGATTAATTTGTGAATTTTTAATATTTTTCTTTTAAAATTGTTATGATATTTGTCTTTGTTTAAAGTTTCCAATAAATATCATAGACATTTGATATTTAGCATTTGAGTTTTATGAGATTTTAGTTATTAGTCATATGTTGTATAATAAATTTACATATTTTTTTATTAAAAATAAAAAATAAGTTATAACCTGACAACCCAATTCAACCCGAATATTAAGGGTTGGGTTAAAAAATTTATTTTGGTTATTTGAGTTGCCAATCCAATCGATCCGAATTTTCGGATTGGTCCAAAAAATACCCTCAACCCAACCCAACCCATGTATACCCTAGTAGGTGATGCTAAAATTAAGTCGATTGAGGATGGGTCAGTGTCAAACCTTATCGAAAGAGAAAAAAATGACGCTACAGAATCCTAAAAAAAAAGCGTGGATCACATTGATGAATGCAAAAAAGTACTGCAAAGTCGTGGGTTTCCTTGAGGGTGGCTGGAGAACGAATAACCAACTAGAATAGACCGTTGCCCAGAGGAGAAATGCCTGAGAACAACCCGACTGCTTAAGGAAGAAGTTGTTGCATTCGAGTTGTTGCTCGTTGTGAGTAACAATGAAAATATCTGTGCACATGTCAATATATCCGTCAATGGAAAGGTTCGGTATCAATATTAAATATACATGAATATTTTCAACATCTTTTATAAATGCTTGTAAAACATAAAAAATGTAATATATTTATTCAAATATGAATATACTATTAATTACAACATCCATAACTTAGTTTCTGAATAAAACAACTTAAGTATTAATTTAATTTTCTTTTATAAATTTCGTGACTTACAGAAATATCCGTTGATATTGATATGATATACTTGTAAAATTAAAATCTTGATATCGATATTTTAATCATTGGTTATGAGTCTAGTGCTGTCAATGTAGGAATTGGTCGCACCAGTTGTGGTTGGAGAAGGAGAAGTTGCATGGATGGTGGGAGGAATAGCTGAAATAATGGAAGAGAAAGGGAAAGGGAAAAGAAATAAGGATTTGAGTTTAAAGTGTCGATTTCGACCAAAATATTGAGGTCTTTATATTACTAAAATCTTGATAGAAATATCGAAAATATCGATTTTGATGAATATTTCTTGAAAAAGTTATAAAAGTTACAAAAATTAAAAAAAAGTTTAAATAAGAAACCTTTTATGATTTTAAACAAATATTTTTAGAACAATTTGAGATAGAGGGATTTGAACTATGAAGCTCGTGGTTTCTAGTATATTTTATGATTTTTAAACAAGTTAATATGCCTAATATTTATACTATATTTATATTAGTGATAGTTTGTCACTTATTATTATTATTATTATTATGTTTCATAGATTTTTCTATAATACAATTGAAATATCGATTCACCTCTCATGTTTACGTAATATTGACGGAAATATCGACACGTGAATGGGAATAAAATAACTCTCTTCGTCCATCCATTTTCATCTAATTTCATGTCATTAGGAAAAGAAAACATACAACTTCAAAATGGTTCGTTTTGATTACAAACAAATACACATTGCCAGTGAATTTGAACTTCAAATTTTGCATCTATTAGTTTCTTCTTTGTGAATAACTTCAAAAGAATTTTGCAAAAGCTAGGAAGCAAAATTTCTAGTTCTAAATTAGCTAACAATTTTCAAGCGCCAGAGCCTTAGAACTAAAATCGGCCGGGTGAAGCCGTCAATTCCAATTTAGGGGATCGCCAAGTTTCTCAAGAATTGACTCAGCGATGAATTTATAGGCTGCTTCAGTCGGATGAATGCTATCCCAAAACATAAAATTTGAAGAGTTTTCACACATTGGGATTATAGCATTACACAGTGGCCCTACTTCCGCTAATCCAGTTCCACACCAACCTTTGTTCGTGTACTCAAAACCTGTTCGATGAAATGCCCCAAAGAAAATTATAGGTGAAAATGGTTTTCAGAACTTGATTTCTCTCGAATATTAAGTAAATGGGGTTTTTCAATTTTTATTGGCAGGGCACTGACTTACCATATTTTTTAGGATTGTTTACCATGTTGATGAGAGGGGTGTAAATGTCTGCCTACAAAATTTTGATTCCAGAGAGCTGTGGTTGTAAATTGCTCAACAGCTTTGAAAGCTTCTGATTGTAGGCTTTGGAATCGGAGTTTGATCTTCTATACAACTTCTATGTAGGGGATTCTCAATTGCTATGGTCTCTTGAATGGGAAGACAACCAATAGGTGGGAGGCCAGCAACCACTATGTTTCTGTTGAAAGCGTTGACGAGCCCACTCTAAATTCACTCTAAATCTCACAAACTTTTAAGAGAAGAAACTTCTTTTACAAAACTCAATAACGCACAAGAGAAGAATATTGTTTTTAAACTTCAATTTGCTTCTATTGATTTTATTCTTTTTCTTGCATACAAATGAGGGAAATGAACTCTTTATATAGTACTCAAGAGACACTTCCTAAAAGACACAAAATAAATGATATATACTTCTCCATCTTTGATCAATTCTCTTGTGAAATGATACTTGATTTGTATGTGTTTGCTTCTTACATGAAAAACTAGATTCTTCGAAAGTGAAATAGATGATTTATTGTGACAGAACATGAAGGTCCCTTTCTCTTGAGAACACTTCAATTCATGTAGTACCTTTCTAAGCCAAAGTGCTTGACAACTAGCTGCAGACAAAGAAATGTATTCAGCTTCTATTGTTGACAATGCTGCAACATCTTGTTTGTTTGATGCCCACGAAACTACTCCAGAACCAATATTAAATACATACCCAAAAGTACTTTTGAAATCACCAATATTTCCTCCCCAATCACTATCACTGTAGCCAACAAGAACATTATCCACATTCCTTTTATAGTAGATTCCATGATCAACAGTTCCAAAAATATATCTAAGAACTCTCTTTCCAGTTTCCCAATGATTTCTCTTTGGTGATGCCATAAATCTACTCAATAAACTTATTGAGAACATAAGATCAGGTCCAGTTGTAGTTAAATACATTAAACTTCCAACAAGACTTCTATAGATGGTGGCATGAAAAGCTTCACTATCATCATGCTTGCTTAACTTTAAACCCAGTTCCATAGGAGTACTAGCAGGATAAACATTCTCCATTTTGATCTTTATCAACAAATCTTTTGCATATTTCTTTTGGGAAATTGCAATCTCATTATCACCTTGTTTAACTTCAATACCAAGAAAGTAATGAAGTAAACCCATATTAGTCATCTCAAATTCTTTCTTCATGCTCTCTTTGAACTCATCAATCATCATGTTTGAATTTTTCGTAAAGATTAAATCATCAACATATAGACAAATCATCAAGAAATTACCATTTTCGTCTTCTTTGGTGTAGAGAGCATGTTCATATGGTCATCTTCTGAAACCATCCTTCAAGAAAAAATCATCGATACGTTTGTACCAGACTCTTGGTGCTTGCTTTAGCCCATACAATACTTTATTCAATTGACACATCTTATTTTCTTCTCCAATTTTGACATAACCAAGGGGTTGCTCAACATAAATTTCGTCCTCTAAATACCCATTTAGAAATGCTGACTTGACATCCATTTGATGAACTTTCCAGTTATTTTGTGCTGCAAGGGCTAATATCAAACGAACAGTCTCCAAGTGAGTTACTGGTGCAAAAACTTCTTCATAATCCACACCAAACTTTTGTTTGTAACCTTTTACTACGAGTCTGGCCTTGTATTTCTGCACTTCTCCAATTTGTTTCAGTTTTATTCTATAGATCCATTTGACTCCAAGAGCTTTTCTATTCTCTGGTAATTTGACTAACTCCCATGTCTCGTTTCTTCTGATTGCATCAATCTTTTGATCCATTGCATCTTTCCATTTCTCATTTTGAATTGCTTCTTTAAAGTATATAGGATCAACATCTACAAATATAGCAAAATTAGCATGTTCATCATCTTTTATTCTTCTTGAAGTATTATAGATCTCTTGAATATTTCTTGTCTTCCTTGGAGTAGTTTGTTCATCACTCGTGGAGTGTGATGAAGAAGGCGAAGCCAGTGATTGAGTTTCTTCAAGCTCCAAGTCTCGAGCATCTTCTTTGCCATTCATGTTAACAAGTAATGGATTTTGGTCTTTATTTGGTGCATCCCATTGCCAGAATTTTGCTTCATCGAACTTGACATCTCGACTAATAATAACTTTCTTATTTACAGGGTTGCATAATCTGTAAGCCTTAGAGTTCTCACTGTACCCAACAAAAATACATTTTTCTGATTTATCATCTAGTTTACCTCTTTTCTCATTTGAAATATGAGAGTAAATAATACACCCAAACACTCTTAGGTGACTAACAGTTGGTTTCAATCTGCTCCATGCTTCTTGAGAAGTAATACCTTGCACACTTTTAGTTGAAGCTCGATTTAGGAGATAAACAACACAAGTTACTGCATCTCCCCAAAATTGATCTGGAAGCTTCTTGGCCTTCAACATACTTCTTGCAAGTTCCATTATTATTCTATTTTTTCTCTCTACAACTCCGTTTTGTTGAGGAGTTCTTCGAATAGTCTTCTGATGCTTGATTCCATTTTCCTTCAAGAAATCTGCAAAGACTATATATTCTCCTCCATGATCCGAACACAATGCTTTCAATTTCAAGTTACTTTCATTTTCCACCATTGCTTTGAATGTCTTGAAACATTCAAAAGTAGAGTTATTTTCTTTTAGTAGATAAATCCACGTTTTCTGACTGTAGTCATCAATAAATGTGAGAAAATAAAGGTTACCTCTATGTGTAGTGGTTCTCATCGGTCCATATAAGTCTGTATGGACAAGCTCGAGAGGTTTTGATGCTCTCCAAGAACCTCCAGTCGGAAATGAATTTTGATGATGCTTTTCGAAAATACATGCTTCACAAAGTTGATTTTCCTTTTTAATATTTGGCATTCCTCTCACCATATGTTGTTGATACATGTGAGACAAAATGTCAAAACTCAGGTGCCCGAATCGACAATGCCACAACCATGAAGAGTCATTTACTAAAGTCTCATAACAAACAAGCTTCTCATAGCATATTTTAATTGGAAAATTTTGTTGTGAGTCATACGTACCTTCGTTATGATACCTCCATTCTTGGATTTAATCTCACATATATTATCTTTAAAGATAACATCATGTCCTCTTAGGATAAGTTGCCTAACACTTAAAAGATTGTGTTTGAGACCTGAAACATAATACACATAAGTAATTCTTTTTGCTCCCTTTTTTGTCTTGACAAGAATATCTCCTTTTCCTTTCACCTTAAGCTTCTTATTGTCACTAGTCTTCACTACATTTTGATGAGATTCATCTAAAGATATAAAAATATCCTTTCTTCCTATCATGTGGTTACTGCAACCACTATCAAGATACCATATTTCCTTAGTGCTTGTTTCTTGGACGTTGAATGTGAGGAAGAGAAGATCTTGATCATTATTCTATTGCTCATGCATTAGAGTGGTTTCTGCTTGATTAGAATTAGTCTTCTTAGACCAACAGTCTGCTTGAAAATGTCTATAATATCTACAATTGAAACATTGTATGTGAGAAAAATCTCCATGACCACCACTTCTGCCTCTTCCTCTATTTGAACTTCTTTCCATTCCTCTATTTGAAGAAGATTGATTGTCTCTGCTCTCTGACTCTGATTTTGTTATAACGTTGGATCGTCCATTGCCTCTACCACCATGTCCACCTCTTCTTCCACCAGATCGCCCTCAGAGGAGGATTACATATGAAAAGCTTCTTTTAAAGGAGTAGAATCAAACAACTTCAATCTGAGCTCATGAGATTGAAGAGATCCCATTAAACTATTGATAGAGAGAGTTGACAAATCTTTGGATTCTTCAATTGCTACAACAATATGCTCATATCTTCTAGTCATGCTTCTAAGGTCAAATGGAGAAACAATCGAAGATCAAAGGGTGGTTGAAAAGATGTAAGTCTCTAGTATCAATGACGTTATATACAGAGACTAGTCATCTCGTGGTCCATTCTTATACAAACTCTTTGTATAGGACACCTCCGCTCGCATGTCTCCACATGAATGGTCATAATCTACCATCTATAGTAGTTCACAACTCCTTCAAACCTCTACAAAGTGGGCCGTATCCATAGTGTCACAAAGATCAGGTATCCCCTTTTAATTCTTATACTACAAACCTATTTAGGTTATCACTTAAGGCATGATCCACTTGTATATCTCATATACATGCTTAAGTTTACATACGATAACCATGGAGCTTTGTTTATTGGATATGAGTAAATGCCAAAATAAAATAACTCTTATTTTATTCATAAAAATGTGTATAAATTATAAACTACGAGACTCCGAGAGAATTAGGATACCAATCCTAACAATCTCCCACTTGTCCTAATGCCTCGGGAGACTAATGTACAATATAAGATAAATACATGTACAATATACAATAAACTAGGGCATACCCAAGTATCATCTCCCACTTGCCCTAGACAAGATGCCGTATGTCCCGCAGACCCAAACTCTCCACGTGACCATCAAATACTTTAGCTATGAGAGCCTTTGTAAAGAGATTAACAACGTTGTGCTTCGATACGATCTTCGTGACTATTACATCATCGTGATGCACAATCTCCTGATCAAGTGGAATTTCTGCTCTATATGCTTTCCTCGACGATGGCTCCGAGGCTCCTTCGAATTTGCCACAGGCCTGCTGTTATCACAATAAAGAGTGATAGGAAAATCCATATTTGGAACAAATTCCAAATCTATAAGGAATTTCCTTAGCCAAAATGGCTCCTCAGTTTCTTCACAAGCGGCTACGTATTCGGCTCCATAGTGGAGTCTGCGAGGCATCCTTGCTTGATGCTTCACCACACTGCAACCCCTCCATTTAGAATGAACACTGACCCCGATGTCGATTTACAAGAATCTCTATCGGTCTGAAAGTCTGAGTTTGTGTATCCTGTAAGGATCAGATCCTTATCTCCATTCATAAGCTTGTAGTCTCTCATTCTCCGAAGATACTTGAGGATTGTCTTGACCGCCGTCCAGTGATCAAATCCTGGATTGGACGGATAACGATTGACAATCCCTACTGCATAGCAAACGTTGGATCTGGTACACAACATTACATACATTAAGCTTCCAACAGCTGAATAATGGGGAATCCATCTCATCTCCTCAACTTCTTGAGGTATCTTAGGACATTGATCCTTAGACAAAACGATTCCATGCCTGAAGGGTAACAAACCCTTCTTGGAATCCTCATCATGTACCTGATTAACATTTGATCGATGTACGATGCTTGAGACAAGGCTAACCTCTTGTTCTTACGATCCCGAATGATCTGAATCCCTGAAACATACTGTGCCTCACCCAAATCTTTCATTTGGAATTGGGCAGCTAGCCACTTTTTAATGTCAGTCAGAAACCCTACATCATTCTCAATGAGTAGGATATCATCCACATACAGTACCAGGAAAGCTACTGAGTTATTGATGATCTTGTTATAAGCACAAGGCTCATCAACATTCTGATCAAAGACAAACGGTTTGGCCACACTGTTAAACCTAATGTTCCATGATTTAGATGCTTGTTTCAGCCCATAAATGGACCTATTAAGCTTGCAAACTCTTTGCTCTTAATCGAGAATGACAAACCCCTCTAGTTAAGTCATATAGATGGTCTCCTCAAGATTACCATTAAGATAGGCAGTCCTGACGTCCATTTTACATATCTCACAATCATAAAATGTGACTATGGACAGGAACATCCTGATAGACTTTAGCATGATAACAGGTGAGAAAGTTTCCTCATAGTCAACTCCCTCAACCGGGGTATAACCTTTGCCATGAGTCGAGCCTTAAAGGTTTGCACCTTTCCATCTACTCCTCACTTTTGCTTATAGATCTACTTACACCCAATAGGTCTTTGCCCATCAGGCAGATCCACAAGCTCCAAGACGTTATTGAAGTACATAAACTCCATCTCCTGGTTCATGGTTTTAATCCATTCATCATTGTCAACATCCTCTATTGTTTTCTTAAAAGACAATGGGTCCTCGACACCATCATTAGAAATGATGTTCTAGGCTTCAGTCAAACCCATGTAGCGATCTGGTGGGTTCATAACCCTCCCACTACGTCGAGGCAGTCTCAACTCTTGAGCTGGTTGACTAGATGCACCGACCTCAACAACTCTTGTTGATTTGTCGATCTGTTCAACAACTCTTGTTGAACCCTCAGTAGTCTTAGTCTCACTAGAAATCTCACATAAAACAAGCTTACTTCATGGTTTATGATCCCAGATGTTGTCTTCTTCCAAGAAGATAGCATTTGTAGAAACAAGCACTTTGTTCTCACTCGAATCAAAGAGGCAAACTTTCAAATGCAGTTCCAACTTCTTTGGGTTAGTCACAAGCACATGTGCTGGACACCCCCAAATACTGAAGTGGCGTAAACTACCTTTATGACCTCTCTACAACTCAAAAAGTGTTTCAGAAACACTTTTCAAGGGAACGTTGTTCAGAATGTAGCAAGCAGTCTCCACTCCCAAAACCCAAAATGAGTCTGGAAGATAAACATAACTCATCATAGACCGAACCATGTCCAACAAGGTTCTGTTTCTCCTTTTTGATACACCACTCTGCTGAGGTGTACCTGGGGTCAAGAGTTGGGACGCAATCTCATGTTCTATCATATAATTTTGGAATTGGAGGTCCATATACTCTCCACCACGATCAGATCGTAGTGTTTTTACCTTCTTACCTAACAAGTTTTCAACTTCAGCCTTATACTCCTTGAACTTTTCAAAGGCTTCAGACTTACGTTGCATTAAGTAGAGATAACCATACCTTGAATAATCATCTATGAAAGAGATGAAATATTCATTCCCACCCTGAGCCCTAACATTCATCGGACCACAGAGGTCAGAATGTATAAGCTCCAAGGTTTCCTTGGCTTTGTAACCTTTTTCAGTAAAAGGTCGTTTGGTCATCTTGCCTTCGAGGCATGATTCACACAGCAGCAAGAAGTTTTCTTCTAAACTCTTTAGAAGTCCACTTTTCACCAACTGCTCAATCCTATTGAGGTTGATGTGACCTAACCTTAGATGCCAAAGATGGATGTTTTTCTTAGGAGAAACCTTTGGTCTTTTAGCTGTTATTTCCGTACTGAACATTTCAATGTTAAACAAGGCTTTTATGACTAATGGCCTTAGTACATATAAGTTACTTTCTATTGAACCAAAACCAATCTCCATTCCATTTTTGAAAATAAACACTTTATTCTCAGAAAAAAGAGACGGTGGACCCTTGTTCAATGAGACAAGAAACCAAGATGAAGTTTCTCTTGATATGAAGAACTACGAAAATAGTATCCAATAATAGATAATGTTTCTTGTCCAAAAATAACTTCAGCCTACCTACAGCAACAGCTAAAACAACCTCACTAGTACCGACTCGAAGAGTCATCTCTCCCTATGGCAACATTTGCCAGGAACTGAATCCTTGGTAAGAGGAACTGATGTGATTAGTAGCACTCGAATCTAGGATCCAGGAAGAATCATCATTCTTTACCAAATACGTCTCCAAGACCAATAAATCACATTTCCTGTCTTTAGATATCCTCCTCTTTTGGAGAGTAGTAGGATTATTATCAAAACCTAAACAATCTCCAAGTTCCATGTTAGAGAACACTTCTCTTCTATGAACTTCAATAGAGTTAGCAACACTTGCTTCCTCTTCCTGGAGTTTAACTTGGGAACTGATACTACTGGTATTGTCATCCATCCCTTTGTGCTTGAAAAGTAAGATTTGATGCTCAAACAAATCTTGTAACGAGTCCATGATCTCATGTGCAATGACCATGTTCTCAACCCTTTTGGTCAAAACATCAGGTATGCTAGCCAAAATGTGAAGTCGGGCGAATGAATTAGCCTTCATCCACACCTCATATGCATTACGAATACTTCACGGTGCATCAAGGGTCGGGACTTGAGGATACTCCTCAACCATGAAAAATTCGAGGTCATTTACCACGAAATATGTTTTACAAGACTTTTTCCACTATATGTAATCGATCAATTTAAAGGTTTTAAACGGAAATACAAACGTGTTGCTGAAAATAAAAACACATCGACCTATGTTAGGTTTTAAGCAAATACCCATTGAAAAAACATACAACATCCAATAAGGTTTAGCAAAACTAACATAAACTCCGTGTGACATTTAGTTTCGTAATGAGGCTTCAAAGGTTTAGGACAAAAGCCGCCGAAGGGAGGTCAATTATCCCTCATCTGAATTGAGAAATTCTCAACCAGCCATTAATACCATAATAACTCTTTCTCTTATAAGGACTAGCCATCATTGATTTGGTCAAGAAATCATTAACCTACTTAATAATTTCCCGTAAGTGTGACCTGCCATTTTAGGCCCTAGAGATCCACCCCAAGCAGCCAATACGAAGGGAAAAAATCCGATTGAGGCAAAACCTAAAGAGACCTAATCTATTTCTGAAGTTCACATTGATCTTAACCAACCGCATAAAACCCATCCGAAGGGGGACGCTCCTAGGATGCCACGAGGGAGTACAGAATGATCTCACGGTGTGAACCAATAACAGAGATCGTAGGATGTGTTGACACACACCCTTCACCCACTCATTATAAACACTCTCTCCATCTACCTTGATATTGACTCATGCAAACATCATCCAAAGAGGGATGCTTCCAGGGTACCACGAGGCCAAGCATGAATCTCACAACGTGAACATTCAGGGAGAAACGTAAGTGGAATCATTGACATATCAGATACATCTCTTCCTCCCACTGAGTATTTTATAACCTAGGGTTTAGTTTACTTAGAAAAACCATGACTAAGAATTTTAATTAAGTGACTGTTTAAGTTTTACCAAGAGTAACATTTACCTTGGATAGTTTAACAACTTTTGATCATCATCCATTAAACTCTTTAACGGAGTCTTTGACCAATTGTTGCATGTTTGCAGAAAATCTATCTAATTCACCTTTCTAGGTAGGTTCCCAGGTAGGGGTGTTCTATTTCTGTCAGCTTAAGTACCCCAGCCTAGACTGAACCCGCCTTAGACAAAAGGTCCATTATAGATAGATTTAATACAATTTTAATCTTTTATGCGAATCAATTTAATCCTATTAAACCGAGTTAAAAATATTAAACTAGTTGCTAATCCCATTAGAATCTCTGAACTTAGGTCTATCTCAATCCAATTTAAAACCCTTTTAAAACATGAGTTCACCCTAAGTCCGCATGGAACTCTTTCTTATCGATTTTAGTTCTAATTTCCTTTATAACACTTATAACCGGAAACAACCAAAACCAACTACAATATGAAGCAAACACATACAAGGCATTCATAACGTTTATAAATTGCCTAAGTGTCATGCTCCATGCATTGTTCATTCATTGCTACATTTTATATAACTCTTATACAAAAACAGCAAAGAACCAAGCAAAACATACTTTCATTCACCCTTATACTATAATGCTTATAATATAAAGATGATGCATAAAAATGCTTACTGCATGCATAAATATAACTCTTATATTTCATGATGCATGCGCATGCTTTCTTGTAATTTCTTCATGCTAGATTATAACACTTATAATACATGATGCATAAATAATTGCACAACCTAAGGTGGGTTTTAAATTTATATATCAAACACTTTTCCATATAAACCACATACATCTCATGTATATTAAACAAAATGTTGATGAACTGGAAAAAAATTGCCTTAAATCCTCAAAACAGAAGCTAACTATTACAAAAACAAAAAGTCTCCGGTTCAAACAGGCGAACCGGGTCTTGAACTGTTCGATTGAAGTCTGTGTCTCCACTGATCGTGTACCAAACTTCCCCGCGATTGTCTACACGAAAGAATAAACACTTTATTCAATCATTTACTATGCTTCTAGAGCTAAATGATCGTTTAGCAATGATCGTGTACCTTTTACTATGCGATGAAACATGAGGTACGCAATCGTGCAGCGCGCTCTGCAACGCAAGTCTTATACGGTCGTCTAAACGGCAATGATGCGGTGAAGCATGATCGTCTAAACGATCGCCGAGTGAACACCTTCATATCATATACCACGTGATCATGTAGTCATTGACTATGCGATGAGGCATGCTACCTACACAATCATTTATCACGCACCTTTTTTTAAACGATGAGCATCAAATTCTCCCACTCGATCGTCTATTTCCAGCATCTATGCGATTAGTCATATGGACATAGAAATATATCTGTAGTGCGAAGAGTGTAGTTTTCGGTCTTTAGTGAAGTGTCCAACAGTTAACGGATGGTGGATCTCATGATTAAAGAGTTTAATCAGTTATTCACATACCGTTGGAGCTTCAAGCTACAAGTTTATGAGGTCCCCTTGGTACCTTAATGGGTTCAAGTTGAGAATCAGATTTTGGGTTAATTTGAAGTGTTCAAGTTAACAAGAGGAAATTTAATTATATGTGATATAATTGATATGATGTATTAAATACATGGAGGAATTAATATAAATATGATTTATATTAAATACCATAAAATATAAAAAGAACTATGTTTTATATGTTTCATATGATGAAATATTAAAATGTTGAATGGAAAATTATTAGGGACGGATAGGGTTGTGCACGCAATCATGCGTTAGACATGGCTTAAGCTATGCGTTTACGCCCATGCGTCAGAGGTCATGCGTCGGAGTGAAAATGCGTTAATCTAGTGTGCAATGACCATGCGTTCCTATCACAAGTTTTCTTACGCTCGCGCCAAGTATAACGCAAATGCAAGTTTATCGGGTAATTCGAGGTCGAACACAGGGACTTATCACTCAATAATGCTAGTGAAGCAATGCGTTTGAGGCGATGAAAAGAAAAATAAAAAGTTTAATGGATTTACACAGTGCTCCTACTCCTAACTAAACAAAATGAGCAATAGAAGACTTGCGATGAGAATAGGTAGATACACAACAACGGTTAACACATAGTAATGTTTATTATCTTGAGTTCGCCCGAATAATCCTAGCTCATCGCACTAACGCATCGCACACCTCTCGGTGGTCAGCTACATGACTATATCTCTATAGTGCATGGTTGCGTCGAATATACGATTGTGCCTATCTCTAGGAACAATGCATACTTTACTTTAGTGCGTTCCATCTTTTACGTTCTTAGGCAGTTAGACATGGCTATTTAACTTATAGACAAGCAATGCAACAACCCATAGACAAGCGTTGCCACAACCTTTCACCAAGCAAAGAGGATTAACTCACTATACTCGCACAATGCACACCTCTCGGTGGGTTACTACATGCGTCCTATCTCTAGGCTACACGATTAAGTATGCGATCGCCTTTGATAAATAAACATTGAAGATAAACAATGATAGAGATAAAAATGTTGAAGAAGATGGCATTGAAGGAATGAAGAGATGCATTGATTACAAAATGTCTTAATATCTTAAACTAAAATGTCATACAATACAGAGGATAGAAGAGAAATGAAGGACTCTACGTCAAGGCTGCCGGTGGTGTCATGGATGAATGGTGGAGATGTCTCTCCGAGCTCTATCTTCGGCGAAAACTTCGGTCGTCACTCGGTCTGGTTTGTGGAAGTGAAGAATTCTCACTGAAAATCTTGTTCAAGCTCTCATCTATGATCGCAAACCTTTGCCCTGAGGCAGAAGTTCGGATGTCTTGAAATGAAGGTCCAAAGGCTATTTATATAGTTTAAACGCCGACAACTATCATGATTGTGTTATGGCTCACTAATGCTTTTATCGCGGTGTGGGCAAAGTCACATTGTCTTATCTCGTTGATACTCCCAAGGTATGCATCCGAGCTTGATTCAGCTGAAGCATCAATGCATCCTTCCCATCTTGCGATCGTCCTTCTATTATGGTTGTCACTTCGTGTCCGCAATTCCCAAATGATCACCTCATCCGCTTGATCACCGCAACTTTCGTGCGATGGATGCATTCGATCACCACAACTTCCATGCGATGGACGCATGCGATCCAACTTTTAGCACATGCATTTGTCTTTGCGATCGTCTAGCTTCAGTGCATGCGTTTGTCTGCGATTGCTACAAAAATAGACACTTTGGGTTGGAGTAATGCATAATATTGGGGTCAGTGAGGATTTAGGTGCTAATCGACGCAAAACTCAATTTTTCGCAACTGCTAAGTATTATCACTGCATTTTCTACTTATTAACCCTCATGATTCTAAATAAAAGGCTTATAATAACTGACATTTCTACCAATTATCATAAAACTATAGGTTATAAATATAATATGATAAGTTGGTTATTATATTTATTTATAACATATTAATTATATGATAATTATTTATTCTTTTTCTCTAATAACCAAATTGAGTGGGAGGTTATTGGAAGTTTTATGGTAATTGGGAGATAAAAAAGAAAATGGTTTTCTAAAATTAGGTTGATGATTCATTAAGAATAATTTCACAAAATGGCGATCAAGTAAAAGTGTTTTACTAAACGATCACATAGAGAGCATACACGATCGAACTACGAGTTTACTATATGATAGTTACTCGCTTAATCGTTGCTACACGATCAAGTAGCAAAGTTTATATGATAGGATTCCATCTTCTAAACAATCAAGTATTTCGTATATACGATAGACAACATTCATCTCCCACCTACTCGATCGTCTACCTCCTGCTTTCCTCAATCCAAAATCATACAGAGCCCACAACTCCTAGATTCTCACACCGATAATACCAAGGTAACCATTGTGGTGGTGTTCTAATTTCGTTCGAGGATCGGGTTGAACTCGATTGTGATCGAGGTGCATCCAGTCGTTCGTTGAGATTGTGTTTTGATCGTTGCGTTCGAGTTCGTGCTGTTGAACGAGTTGTTGGACAATCGAGGGATACTTGAAGAAGAGTTCTTCAAAGGTTTGCATATTCTATCCCTGTTTGTTCCTTTATAAGTAGCATGTTGTAATTTCTGATTATGCACAATCGTTTCCGTTTAGACTGTAATTTATTGTGTTCATTCTGAATGGGATTTGGAACGATCTGCTTTCGCTCATGGAGATCTTTGTTTAGATTTCCTTCACTCATTGTATAGGACGCCCCCCATTCGTATGTCTTCACATGAATGGTTCAGGATCACATCACTTGTATCAAATGCAATGTGGGCCAATCCATAGTGTCCCTAGGATAAGGTACCCAACTTTATCCCTATACTATAGACCATTTTGGCTACTCGAACTTGATCCACTTTTATGTCTCCACATATAATTCAAATATTCATGTTGTAGTCGAGATTTTTAGTTTATTTGATTTTTGATTTTTAAATGCAATTCACACATTCAATAACATCTTAACTGAATACATCTCAATAACAACTTTATCGTAAAATAGAATATGTTTATTGTTTACAATTTACGAGTTTAGAATATAAAACCCAACATGGGAAGGCGAAAGTCCATACGTCCAATCGGGTTTTGAGCTTCAGTTATCAATCCTAGGCTATGATATATGTTTACTAGAACTGGGACGAAAAGACTAAAGGTGTGTCTATCGGCCATCAAACTAGCAATCCTAAAGATTCCATGACGAATGTAAGCTCCCTTTTAAGGAAAGACAAAAGGACTCAACCAAAAAGATTGAAAAGCTGCCAAGTATGTCTTATCTTGAAATTGTCTTCTATCCTGAGTTCTGTAAAGAACATATTTTCTCTACTCGACCATTTGTGAAACTTGATCCCCATACCATCCAGATTATGGGTAAATTGGAAATGGGAAGCCTTCTTCTGCTTTCTTGCTGTTTATCATACTTTCAAGCACCTAGGAATTGGAAAGAAATCTAGGAGCTAATGGTTACCTGGGAATCACTTTTGGAGGGCGTTCCATGACTAGACATCGCACGATCATTTTTCTGCGTTCCATGAAATCACTTTTGAAGGCAAAATGTCAGATCGACGATTTTGTCGCATACACCGAATACTTTAGACAAAAGAAAAACAATAAAATAAAATACAACCCAAAATAAGACATGCTTCGTTTTCACAATATTAAACAAATATTCTATTGTTAATCCATTGCAACGGCGCCAAAAACTTAGCAGACACGTATAGTATAGATTTGGCATTAATAGACTTTCTTTTTTTTGTCTTATTCTATTTCAAATTTTTCGAGATCAGGAATTGAACTTTGGTCGTGTGATACAAGGTGCATTAATATTTTAAACTAACTTTATAAACACTACTTTCACCTAATTAGTTTCTTTATTATCTAATTTTTAGTAATGTCTTCAAATTTTAAACCCAAGTTTTGAAACTAAACAAAATAGTTTTTTTCTCTTTTTTTAGTGTTTTTGAAATTTAATTAATAATTTCCCATATTTACTTGGGAAGATAAAAATATTATAAAAAATTGTGAGAAAATAAGCACAATTGTTATAAACAAAAACTCTAAGTGCATTTGGAGCGTTAAATATAATTTTTAAGTATGAAGTTGTTTTAATTAGTTTGGGTGGTTATTTAGTATATGAAGTTAAATGATTTGGTTTAAAAAGTTAGTGTTTAGAATACCTGCATAATTATGTTTAATCGTCGCTTAAAAAGTCTATGTTTAGAGTGTAGTATTATTTAACATGAAGTTCTTGAAGTTTATGTTTATTCATGATTGTTTTTTTTTTTTTTTTTCTACATATACAATACATTTTTTATTAGGTAATTTAGAGTGTAGTATTATTTAACATGAAGTTCTTGAAGTTTATGTTTATTCATGATTGTTTTTTTTTTCTACATATACAATACATTTTTTATTAGGTCATTAAATTATCAATTTTGTGTTCAATTAATCATTAGACTTGAAAAAAATACCTAACAAGTCTTAAAGTCATAAGTCTTTGAATTGAAATTTTAAGTTATATATATATTTTAAGAATATTTTACAATTTGATAAAAATATGCACTTGAAAGATAGATTTATCCATAATATCAAAATTTTCATCGACATGGTGATATTTTCATTGATATCACGTTTTCATGGATTCAATATCGACACGAGGGATGAATTGATATTTCAATTATATTGTAAAAAAATCCACGAAACATAATAATTAAGCAAAAAAATATTATTAATGTAAATATAATATCAATAGTAGACATGTTAACTTGTTTAATAATCATAAAATGTTTATTTATTTATTTAAATTTATTCTTTGAATTTTTCGTTTTTATAATTTTTTCAGAAATATCCATCAAAAACGGAATTTTATCATATTTCTATCAAAATTTCCGTAAAATTAAAGCTTCCATATTTCCATCCACATCGGTATTTTAAACATTGGATTTACCCAAATTTCTCTATATAATTAACCAAAAAAGCTTCCAAATATCTAGTAAAAAAGTCGTATTTATAATCAATTGAATAACTTTTAAATTAGTGAACCAATAATAAACAACTTTGTTATTTAAAGCACTCTTTTAAAAAGTTGAAATATACAAAATCATTTAAATGAAAAAAATTACTTTGAGAAAAAAGTGCTTAAACTTAAGCTGTATAGTTTTTATTATAAATATAAATAGATCTACATTGCTTAGTATCTAAAAATTATGTGTCATTATTCATGTTGTTCATGTGCCTTGTAGTTATTCATATTTGGTGTCCATGTAAGACCACATCCTATTGGTCACTTTGCTTATAAATAATGACATTTGGTAGATTTTAAAATCACACACATTGATGAGAAATCCACTTTAAATTTTCACAATTTTAATTATTTTATTTTATTATTATATTTATTTCTTTATATATTTATATATTATATTTTCTCCAAATCTGTTGTGTTTCTCAATTTCACAATAGTTTTTAAATTAATTCACTAAAGTACTTCTTATTTATTAGGATGAGAAAAAAAGGAAACACTTTTAGTTATCTAAAATAACTCAAGAAGCTATACACAACAAATTTGAAATTATTTAATGTTTTTAAACAAAATTCTAAAAGAAAATTGATTTTATTTATTTATGGTATGTTAGAAACCTTTGATTTTGGGAGATTTCAATTTGTAATAGATTTTAAATGAATTCCATTATTGGGTACGGTAGGAAACAGAATGATTTTAAAACTCGCAGTGATTTCAAATCCTTACTTAAAAGCCTTTCCTGATAGAATGTTCGGATTTTGTAGGATTTCTACCACAAATTTTTTTCTTTGTTATTTACTTTTCACTAATGGTTTAAACCTACAAAAATGCAAATCATGGTGAGAAACGTAGCTTTATTTTTAGAACTTGGCTAAGAATTCAACCATTGTAGTTAACAAAGATGCAAATCATGGTAAAAAATGTGGACGAAATAAGCTTAATTTTAGAAAACAAAAACAAAAAATTAAATGGTTACCAAATGGGGCCTTAATTAATATTGTCAAATTCTAATTTTCAATGAACACATCGTAGTTAAAAGTCTATATTAGTAAATTATTAACTTTTTTCTCTTTTCCGGTTACCATTCAAACACAAAAATTTAAATATATCCATTTCAAATATTTCTTGTTCGAAATAAAATAATGAACTTAAAATCATTTTTCAAATTTCAAATCATAGAATTTAAAATCATTTTGAATTTTATTTTAACTTTTTAAAAATATACGAAATAGTCATAAATTTAGAATTAGAAAATAAAAAATAAAAGAGATAATATATAAAACAATTAGTTGAACATAGTATACCAAAAAAATCCTTACTTGAATTTTGCTTGCGTGTAAAGTTTGTCGAGAACTTGTTCAAAAAGAGAAAACAAAAAAATGTTGATAGTCGATGCCTTTCCCATAATATAAATCCAAACTAATTAATTAACACGTATTAAGCTACAAATTAACCCAAAATTTCATAAATTACAAACCTTAAAATACACATATTCTTCTTTTTATTTGTGTAGCTTCTACTAATAATCAAGAGTTCTTTTTTTTGAAGGTTTATCAGTATTACAAATTTTCCTAATTAAAGAGCAGACGTAATGAACAATGGCTTCTGATTTTCAACTCCAATGGGCTGTCCTTTCTTCAACAAAGCATCAAGTTCTTCCACAAATCTTTCCATAGCTGGAGCAGGCAAACATAGAGGCACCAAAATTCCTCTCTCTCCCTTCTTGTTCTTGAATGGTATATAAAAGCTCGCCACGCCCGGGATCGCTCCAACGCCTCCTTTCGCCGGTCCTCCGTACGCAGCCTTCCCCCACCCGAAGTCCACATCCTCGAACCCCGCTCTCGTCACGTCTGACACAAGGTACGACCTCACCACAGTGAAATGAGGGCGCCCTTTCATCACCATAAGATCCGCCACAGACTTCATGTACTCCTCTGTCACGTCGGCCTTAGCCTTTCGGACTAATTCCAAAGCATACCCAAGTGGGTTTTGACAAAGCTTCCCTGCAGTTGTGAGCGCCACTGGAAAAGCAAACGCGTTGCCGTAATATCCCGTGGGCAATGGCGGGTTGAACTTGGTGCGGGAGTTGACGATGCAGAGTACTCGTACTTCCTCTTCGGGATCGGGTTGGAGAGATATAGTGCGGAAGCGCCAGAGGCAAGCAGTGAGGACCTCGAAGGAGGAGCATTGGCGGAGGTGGCTAGGTAAGGCGTTACGAATAGCGGAGATCTCGGATGGGCCGAAGAAAAAGGACCGATGTGCCATGTCATCGAGCGGGATGATGGTGCCTTTAGTGTCAGCAACTTCATCATACTCGCGATGATGACATGTAACTTTTGGTGGATCCCTTGCATTTAAGAGAGCCCTTTGCCATACTGGAAGAATCGACGGAGCAGTTGCGCCACGAGCCATCTCACCAACAGCCATCATGAATTGAACAAGACCAGCAGCATCACTCATGGTATGGTTCAAACGAAGAGCAAAGATAAAACCACCACACTTAAGCCTCGTCACCTGGATGAGCAATAACGGGCAGTCGAGAACTCCACTAGAGTTGGGAACATCAAAAAGAAGCTCTTCCAAACAAGGAAACGGAGGCTGAAGCGCATCACCAAACTCTTCCAAACTCACATCTGCATCCGCTTCAATAAACAAAACGCCTTCACCCGTACACTCAACAAACAGCTTCCTTCCAGGCCCTTCCCTTAGCCGACCGGCAAACGGATAGTAAAACACCAACGTCTTCGCAATGGCATCCTTAATAACCTGAGCCGGGTCGGTCCCGGCCATGCGGGGATCATGACGGTAGAATTGAATAACCGGAATTTGGAAGCGAAGGCCTTCTTGGTCATCAATATCAGAAAGTTGCTTGAACTCATGAGGAGTAGGCTTAGCAGGAGCAACCAGTTGAGGTTGGGACCTTTGAACATGAAACACAAGAGAAGAAGCCATGGGGATCGAATTAAAAGAGAGAATATGCTATAATTGGGTTTGATTTGTGAGAGTGAGTGTGAGAGTAAAAATGGTGAGGAATTTATAGAGGGAAAGAAATGGGAAATTAAGGGAGGAGGGTACCAGAAATTGTGGTGGGAGTTTCTTGTCAAATTCCAACAAACTTTCTGGTTTGAAGACAACACTTTCTTTGGTTTTTCCATGTGGGGTGTGTGGCCCATTTATATTCACACTTCTCTCTAACAACAATTTAGGAAATAATTTAGTAGTTGAGAAGGGTCACTTTCAGACTAGGGCAATATCATGGGTAGTTCATTAATTAATATGGTCAACGTCTTATATGTAAACGTATCATTAGAAATTTCATTGGTATTTCTAATCTAATTCAAAGAAATTTTGTTATGGAGTTCAATTTGAATATTCATTAGTAATTGCTATCATCATCATCATCATTTTGATAATAATTTTGTTTTTGATGTGAATTTCAAAAGTTGGTACTTATTTCTATACAATATATATACATATATAGAGGATAAATTTTTGACTTGCCCTAAGAACACATTTGTATTCTAAGCAAAATTTCATAAACAAAATCAAGCTTTTTAAAAATTAAGAAGCTGTTTGATAGTCAGTTTGTATTTTGCTTTTTTGTTTTTAAAAAATGAGTCTATTTGTTTTGTGTTTTCTATTTTTTCAATTTTAAAAATGTTTTAAAGGCCCCTTTTGGTAATCATTTGTTTTTATTTTTGAAAATCAAACTTATTTCTTTCACATTTTTGCAATGATTTGCATCTTTGTTAAGTATAATAGTTGAATTCTTAGTTAAATGTCAAAAACAAAAATAACTTTTTGAAAACTATTTTTTTTAGTTCTCAAAATTTGGCTTTGTTTTTAAAATATTGGTGAAAAGAAGGAAGAATTTTGGAGGTGGAAGTAATGCCCATAGACTTAATTTTAAAAATAAAAACTAAGAACAAAATAGTTATTGAATGAGGCCTAAAATGTTCAAAAATTGCAAAAGAAAGAAAAATCGTTTTCAAAATGTTTTTTGTTTTTGGAAATTGCCCTTGTTTGAATTTCAATAAGGAAAAAACATTGATGCAGCACGGGCTGCACCTATCTATGGCTGCACCTATCTATGGTGTAGCTCCTGCTACACCCAAATAAAAACATCCATGTTGTAATTTTTTTAAAAAGAATTAATTGTTTTTTGTGGGTAGAAAGATGAGGAGCATATTATTTAGGTCCAGCTAAGTATTGCTCTTTCAATAAAAGTGATGCTTAGATCTTTTGGTGTAGTCCAGCGGTCGAGACATGTTATTGTCAATCACCCATGTCTGTGTTCGAGATTAAAACCCTTCGCATTCCTTTCCCTTTTATTTCTCTTCCATTTTAGTACGAAGATTTACATTTTTTAATATGAACTTGAATGCTAAATATTGTTCAAAATATTGTTATTTTTTACACTTCATTTTTACTCAATTTTTTTATTTGAACATGAATATCTTGAGGTTTAAAAGAAATAATTTCAAAATTGAAAGTTAAAGGGGTGGGAAAATATGAATAAAAATATTATTTATATAAAAAAAACACATGAGAGAACATGTATTTTTTTTTTAATAAAGGACAACCTTGGTTCGAATCTCAGAGCTTGCACATTCTTTTTCATTTGATTATGACAGTTACACTTCTTTTTCTAATAAAATTGAATGGTAAATGATGTTGACAATAATTTATTGTTTAACACTACATTTTTAATCCTTTTTTTATTTTAATGAGAATATCTTCACGTTTGTTTTTAAAGAAATAATTTTAGAATATAAAGTTAAAATAGTTGAAAAATATAAATAATATTATTATTTAAAAAAATGGAAAACAACACCTCTTCGCGAGAGAACATGTTTTTTTTGGTAAAGAACGACACAACCTTGATTGAAAGATATGTTTTTCTTCAAATGAGGTAACTATTTGAATGATTACAAATAGTATATAAATATATGGTTTTTTTCACAAAAACATAAAGAATGGTTTCTCTAAATGTCATCTCCTCAATTCATATCTTTCTATATATAACTACTCATGGCTAAACTGTTGTGCATTTATAGGCTAGTAATTTATATTATTTTGGGAGACAATTGTTCGGACACTTTGAACACTGTTGTGGGTGAATTTAGACCAGAAAAAATATACCAAAAAAAGATAAGTGAAGATAAATACAAGATAATGTGCACTTAATTCAAATAAGTCAAGTGCTAACTAATTAATTAGCTTATCATATCTAATCTTCATTTATTAAGATTAGGAAATATCCATCTCATCCTTATTATAAGAGAAAAATGTATACTTTATCTCATTCCTCCTATAAATACATAATTATAACTCTCCATATGAGGTTACAAAAACTAGAACTTGATATGGGTTCTAGATCTTATTCTAGAACTTAAACTTCTGACTTTTTCTCTATTCTACAATTCTGATTTCTAACTTTAGTATCAGAGTTATTTTTCTTTGTTTTGCAGGTTATCTCTTCCCCAAATCACAAATCTACTATTGATGTCACGTGAAGGTTAGGTATGTTTTTCCTTTGCTAAAATTTGGTATCAACAGCTGGGACCGTTTGTGGAGATGAAAGTGCTTTCCCTTTCTATTCCAAAATTATGAAATCAAGGCCACTTGAACTTGTTTGCAATTTAGCTTAAGGAAAAAGTCATGTGGTAAAAGACATCGGGAATTTCACATCCATAAAGTCATAAACCAAAGAAAAGAGAGATTCCAAAGGAAAAAAAAAGTATCTTATGGTAAAAGACATCGGATAATGTAACCCATTGTTAAGAACCAACAAAAAAGGAAATCTTACACGCTAGAACAAACAAGATCATGACATATATGCAAAATACTGAGGGCTTAGATTGGAAGAAAAAATAAAGCGCCTTTTAACCTTGAAGATTTTTATCAGAATACGAAATTCCAAATAAGTTTTATTTCAAACTTGAAATTTTCCTGACCCTACATTGAAAATTATTAGCGAATTTGTTTAAATCTCATCCTATTAATTGTTAACTAAAATATACATAGCTATTTTGTTATAATCTTCTTTTTTTTTTTTTTTTTTTTTTTTAATCTTTGTAAAATTGTGTGCTCTAAGAAAATAGTATTGTAAAATTGAGTTCCAAATGTCCAACTTATAACAATTAAAAAAACTAAACCATGGATTTCAATTTAGAAGAGGGGCTAATGTTGTGGCCGTGAATTTAGACTGACGAAATAGGTAAAAAATCAAGGAAAATAAGTGAAGGTAATTATAAGATAATATGGACTTAATTCAAATAGGTCAAGTGCTAGCTAATTCAGTTATCTTATCATATCTAATCCTAATTGATTAGAATTAGGAAAGATCCATTTCATCCTTATCATAAGAGGAAAAGGTGAACTCTATCTCATTCTCCATATAAATACGTAATTATAACTTCATGTGAGGGAGCTTAATCTGGAATCTAGATCTTAGTTGAAAACTAAAAATTCCGATTTTTCTTCATTCTACAATTATGATCTCTAACTTTGGCTCTAGAGTTATTTTTCTTTGTTTCGTAGGTCATCTCTTCTTATAAATTTACTGTTGCTGTCATGTGAAGGTTTGGTGCGTTTTTTCTTGTCCAAAATTTGGCATGATCGTTAAGCACCATAGATAACAAAAAAAGTTGGTAACAAGTCTCCCTTTAAATGATTATATTATTCTCTTCTTGATTATTCTTTCCTTCGTATTTTTGGTTGTACTTGTGATCCTCTTCTTAGACGTTATAATCAAATAAATTTCAATATTGTGCTACACAGTGGCTACCAAGGATATTTGTGCTATGATCCATCCAAAGCAAAATTCTATATTTCCAAACATATTGTCCTTGATGAACATGTTATTCCTTTTGTTCAAACCTCTTCCTCACATCTTTCTAATTCTCCTACTCCCCCACAATCCATTATTCCTAATATAATTTCTTATTTTTGCCACTAATATTGTTGTTCATAATCCTGATTCTTCACCAAACTAACATTCTATAACTACTGAACCATTACCATATCTCAACCTTCTACCATACTCTACTACTTCTTGACATAGTGATTGTTTACCACAAACTTCGAATTATACGGTTGAAAAATGCAATAGAATAACTTGTTACTCAATATACGGACGTTAAACAGAAAGTACTGACAAAAATACCAACAACAAGTAAACAAGTAAAGAAACGCAACAATTGGCAACCCAGTTTGATGATAAACGCCTACATCTGGGGGGCAAAGTGCCCAGGAAAAATAATCCACTAATATTAAAAAGTTAAGCAGTTTACAACATGGTATTTATCTGTAGTATACCAACTACTACAGTGGCTCACATAGAGCTTAACTCACAGATCACCTAGGCTCCCCTTAGATGTGAGACTCCCTTTCAACTGAACTTAGGCTCCACTTTGACACCCGAAAGTGTGTGAGACTCCTCTCAATTTGATTATCTTCCTCTTGGATCAGTGAACTCCCTTAACTGAAAAATCTTAGATTTTCCTAAGATAGAGAACTTCTTCTCGGAAGTTGAGTATTAGTAATCCCTTAAGACTGAGAATCCCTTCTCTGTCAGTGATGGCTTAGACTCCCCCTAAGATTGTGAAACTCTTCTAAGTATTGCGTTCAACAAAGGAAGAACATGCACAATGGAATAGTGAGCAAACGAGCAAGAACACAATGTAGAATAGTTTGGCTAAAGTACAGAAAATGTCTTGCTCAATTAAACAAATGCGACAACTCTAAAATGATTTCAAAACTCACTTTAAATGATTGAATCCAATCATTATTTCTTACAAATAATAAAAGGCTGCACTTCAAAAAAGGAACAAATAGGACTAAATATCATAGACAAATATTTCCTGTAACAACCCGACCCCCAGGACAAAAGTTAGGCCATTACTAAAATACATGCATGCATGACATTTAAAATGACACTCCTTTATGTTGAATTAAATGCTAAATAGACAAGGAAGTTCAAAAGTTCTTTATTAAATGCAAACGTTAAAAACAAGAATAGGGTACCCATAAATCATAAAGGTAAATATTTAAATATGAAAAAAAAAAAAACAATTCTTACTAATAAGTTTCAAACGCCAAAACTAACATTAAGAGAAATATGAAAAGAACTCTAAATCTCATGATGCGGAAGCGTAAAAAAAACTAGTCCCAGTGGCTCGATCATGAATTCCTCTTATCCATCGCTAGTGCATCACTACCCTTACCTGAAACAACAACATGAGAAAGAATGAGTATAAAATACTCAGTAAGTAACCCCACTATTGGGGCTAAGCTGGGCATCTATGTCCTCTAGATACCCACCTCTGGCACATATACACATGAAACAAGAAGGAGACAGAGTTAAATATGCCCACTACCTCTGGTGAATCCCGAAGGAGACACAAATTGGTGAATCCCGAAGGAAACACAAACTGGTGAGTCCCGAAGGAAATACAGACTGGTGAATCCCGAAGGAGACACAAAATCTAAAGGGCATCTAACTAATCAGTAAGGACATTCACACAGTCTTGACATCAAAATCACCATCGTACGAATCTATGACATACATGTAATCCTCAATACCATGGCTCTACCACATACACATATACCTCAACAGTATGGTTCTACAACATACATGTATACCTTAACATCATAGTTCTACAACATGCATGTATAACTCACATCAACAGATTGGATATAATCATATGGAAACACATACCATCTCATACTAGCATTCAAGTGTCTATGTGCATATTTAAATAATTCAGACCTCGTGCCAGAACATGCTTTGATTCAGATCATACTAACATTTTACCATAACATACACTTATCATGCTAGCATACAACTAAAGCCTGGCCCGTGGGCAGTTCCAGTAGTAAGATTACTTACCTTAATCGAAATTCCACAGATAAAATTAGACAACCAAACGATGACAGCGATTTGAAGTAACGACCCTAACATACGAATACAACCATTAAATTTCAGTTAAAAAATAATCGCGAAATCTCAGATTCAAATCCAAAATACCCAAAAGGTTACCCAAAGAACTTGATCAACAACCACTCCCAAGATTTTGACTCCAAAATCTCCTTCTAACAGATTTTAAATCCCAATGGACGACGACTTGGAACCTTAAAGATACAAGAGTTAAAGTCAAACTTAATTTAGTAATTAAAGCGTGCCCATAAACCAACAATAAGGACCATAACTCTTACCAAAACTCTTGTCGAACGATCTCGAATCCACTGGACAGTCGCTGTTGTAATTTCCCAAGCTCAAATCTAAAATCAAAATACTGCGACTAATTTAATCTTTATTCCAACTTAGCGGGCATCCAAAATCTTTCAAGAAATCCAACAACAAAATAGATCTTACCAAAATCTAAGAGTCCGACGAAGACCCACGCAACAGAAGATAAGCAGCGCGACGATGGACGGTGGAGAAACCAGTTGGAGGCGGCAGCAACTCAAGCTGCTAGGAGAGGGCGACGGTGTGCGGTGGTCAGGAGGCTGGAGCTGTGGCGGCGTGGGCGACTCAGACCGGCTGGGCGAGATCGGCACGATCGATGGTGGAGAAACTGTCTAGAGGCGGCAACGACTCAAGCTACTGGGAGACGGCGACGGTGTGCGGTGGTCAGAAGGCTGGAGCGGCATCGTCGTGGGCGACTCAGACTGGCTGGGCGAGATCGGTGCAGCACGCGGCGGTGATGTTTGTGGCTAGAAGCGGTGGGCTGAAGGCACGTGAACGGCAAAAAAAAAAAAAAAAAAAAAAAAAAAAAAAAAAACTTTGGGGGAAAGGGGGAGGGTTCAGCGTGCGTGAGGGAGAAGAGATGGGTTTCTTTTATTTAAAAAAAAAATAATAACTAAAAAGAAAATAGTATAATTACATTTAAATCATTTCCTTCATCCACTTTATACTATTTATTTCCTTACCTTTTCAAAAGAAAATTAATTCCTTCCATTAATTTTCAAATTGAATTTAAAAAACTGAATAATTTTTACGCCAACACTTAAATTCTCGCACTTATACTTGAAGTCCAAAATTCTAAAAATGCCCTCCAACTAATGACAATTACTGAATTTTTAAATAATAAAGTTACTGAAATTACACTATTATTAAATAAAATGTGTGGGGTGTTATATTCTTCCCCCCCCCCCCAAAGAACTTTCGTCCTTGAAATTTCATCCTTGAAAAAGCTCCGGGTATTGGGCCTTCATCTCATCCTCTTGCTCCCAGGTAGCTTCCCTGAACTGGTAATTCTGCCACAGGACTTTCACAAAAGCAATTTCTCGGCGGCGCAATGTTTTTGCCTCTCTAGCAAGAATCTCTATGGGCTTCTCCTCGTAGCTCAAGTTGTCATTCAACTGTAAGGGCTCGTAGTCAACTACATGGGACGGGTCTGTTACATACTTCCTTAGCATCGAAACATGGAAGACATTATGAACTGAAGACAGTGCTGGGGGAAAAGCCAAACGGTAAACTACAGGGCCAACTCGTTCTAGGACCTTGAAAGGTCCAATGAATCTCAGACTCAACTTTCCCTTCCTGCCAAACCTCAGGATACCTTTCATGGGTACCACTTTTAAGAACACTTTCACACCAGTCTCAAATTGCAGGTCCTTAAGTCTTACATCGACATAACTCTTCTGTCTGCTCTATGTTGTTTGTGTACGAGCCCTGATCTTCTGTATCACCTCATTTGTGGTTTGCACCAATTCAGGTCCTAACAATTTCCTCTCTCCTACCTCATCCCAACACACAGGGGACTTGCAACTCTTCCCATATAAGCCCTCAAAGGGTGACATCCCAATAGTGAACTGGTAGCTATTATTATAAGAAAACTCCATTAAATGCAAGTGAGCATCCCAGCTTCCTGAAAACTCTATGGCACAAGCACGCAACATGTCTTCCAGTATCTGGTTCAATCTCTCTGTCTGCCCATCAGTCTAAGGGTGGAAAGCTGTACTGAAGTCTAACCAGGTCCCCAAAGCTGCCTAGAGACTTTTCTAGAAGTTAGACGTGAAACGAGGGTCTCTGTCTGACACGATGGACACGGGCACTCCATGCAATCTTACCACATTCTTCATGTATATTTGTGCCCACTTATTCACTGAAAAGGTGGGCTTTCCAGGTATGAAATGTGCTAACTTCGTAAGTCTGTCTACAACGACCCATATCACAGTGAAACCTTTGACTGTCCGAGGCAACCCCATGATGAAGTCCATAGATACATGCTCTCACTTCCATTATAGCACACTTAATGGTTGTAACAAGCCTGCTGACTTCTGCCTCGGGGCTTTCACCTGCTGGCACACCAAGAACTTACTGACGAACTCTGCAACCTCTCTTTTCATATCATTCCACCAGTAGTAACATTTCAGGTCCCGATACATCTTGGTGCTACCAGGGTGAATAAAAAACAAGGAACTATGAGCCTCTAACAACAACTTATCTTTAATGTCACTAATTGCTGACACGCATAGAAGCCCTTAATAAAGGAGGCCACCTTCTACTGAAACTGAGAATTCACAATCTTGCCCTGACTCCACCCTACGAACTCTCTCTTCCAGATAAGGGTCGTCTCGCTGCGCATCAATAATCTTCTGCATTAGACTCGGTCGCACCGACAACTGTGCTGACTGTGCCGTGACCCTTCCCATAGCCACTGCAATCTCTACCCCCTCCAGTTCCCTTCACAAGTGAGTCTGTCTAGTAATAAAGGCTACTGAATGGGCCACCTTTCTGCTTAAAGCATCTGCCACTATATTTACTTTTTCGAGTGGTATAAAATTTCACAGTCATAATCCTTCACCAGTTCCAACCACCTTCTTTGCCTCATGTTTAACTCTTTCTGAGTGATAAAGTACTTCAAACTCTTGTGGTCGGTGAAGATCTGTATCTTCTCTCCATATAAGTAATGTCTCCAGATCTTGAGAGCAAAAACTACTGCTGCTAAATCCAAGTCATGCATGGGATAATTCTGTTCATGTTTCTTTAACTGACGTGAAGCATAAGCAACTACTCTACCCTGCTGCATCAATACACATCCCAAACCCTTCTTGGACACATCACTGTAAATGACAAAAACCACCTGATCCATCCGGTACTGTAAGAACTGGGGCTAAAACCAGCCTCTGCTTGAGGTTCTGGAAATTTTTTTCACAAGCCTCATTCCAAACAAATGTTGCTCCCTTTCAAGTCAACTGAGTTAATGGGGCGACTATGCGAGAGAAGTATTTTACAAATCGTTTAAGTAGCCTTCTAACCCCAGAAAACTGCACACCTTACTGACTGTGGTTGGACGAGCCCAACTGGTAACTGCCTCAACCTTTGTAGGATCCACAGAGGCACCTTCCTTCGATACTACATGCCCTAGGAAAGACACCTACTTCAACCAAAATTCACATTCAGAAAACTTAGCATATAGCTTATTAGCCCTCAACGTCTCCAAAACTTTCCGCAAATGCTCCTCATGCTCGGCCTCTATCTTGGAATAAATCAAGATGTCATCAATAAAAATAATCACGAAGGTGTTAAGGACTTCCTTGAACACCCTATTCATCAAATCCATGAACACTGCTGGTGCATTTGTTAGACCGAACGACATCACTATGAACTCATAATGTCCATACCTCGAACGAAAAGCTGTCTTGGGTATGTCACTATCCTTTATTTTTAGCTGGTGGTATCCTGATCGGAGATCAATCTTAGAGAATACCGTAGCTCCCTACAACTGGTTAAACAAATCATTGATCTTGGGAAGGGGATACTTGTTCTTGACGGTCACCTTGTTCAACTCTCTGTAATCAATGCACAGATGTAACAATCCATCATTCTTTTTCACAAACTAAATAGGTGCACCCCATGGTGACACGCTAGGGCGTATGAAACCCTTGTCCAACAACTCCTACAATTGGACCTTCAGTTCCTTCAACTCTGCCGGGGCCATCCTGTATGGAGCCTTCGAAATAGGGGTTGTTCCTGGCTTCAATTTAATGACAAAATCTATCTCCCGCTGCGGGTGTAGTCCGGGAAGATCTTCTGGAAAAACATCTGAAAAATCTCTCACTATTGGCTCTGAAGTCTAGGTGACTTCATTCTCTTTAGTGTCTACCACACTGGCCATAAAGCCCCAGGCTCCTTGGTCAAATAGTCTACTGGCCTTCAATGCGGATATCACTTTGGGTAGGACTACGGTCCCAACCCCTTTAAACTTAAAACTGGCTCCTTAGGAGGGTTAAAGATGACCTTCTTATGGGAGCAATCTATGCTGGAATGATTAGCAGCTAACCAATCCATGCCCAATATAACATCAAAATCGCACATGTCTAAAATTATCAGGGTTACATCTAATGCGCGATTGGCTACCTCTACCTGACATGGTTTTATCTTTTCTGTAGCTAACATGATCTCTTCTGATGGAGTGGAAATGGACAATGCAAATGGCAAAGGTTCTGAGTCTAACATGGCAGGCCTCACAAATACAGCAGATATAAATGAGTGCGAAGAGCTAGAGTCAAATAAAACAAGAGCATGGTGTCCCAAAATGGGAAGTGTACCTGTCACCATGGTGCTTGACTTTTCGGACTCCACGTCGAGTGGTGGAAAATACCCTCCCCTACTGTTGTTGGCGGCTCGGGCCTCCCTGGAATGAACTTACGGGCTGGCCTCTGTGCTCAGGCGCATTCCTCCTCGGGCTTCTATCTGACATATGCCCCTTTTGGCCACATCGGAAACAAATCCCAGAGCCGGCTAGACAACGTCCTTAGTGTTGCTTACCACAAGTGGTACATATCGGCCTGTTCTCCCTGTCAGTTACAGCCTGGGAACCCTATTGTCCCTACTGACGTGGAACATTCACTATGTTCTGGCTCCTTTGCTGATGTTCAGGAGCCCTATGTTCGGCCTTCCTTTTCTGCTTTGTGGAGGTCCCAATCCTGAGCGACCTCCTGTATTCCTCTCCCACCTGGGAGTCGGCATCAATCCTCATGGCAGCCCGTAATGCCGCAGCATATGTCTTGAGATCCAAGGCATGCACCATCCCTCGCAGTCTGCTCCTCAGGCCCTGATAAATCTCTCAGTTCTTGCTGCCTGGGTGGCTACTAGTTCAGGAATAAAGCGAGACAGCTTATCAAATTCCTGCTCATATTCATCCACCAACATAACCCCCTGCCTCAAGTTCAAGAATTCTGCCTGTTTATTGTATCGGGTGTTGGCTGAAAAGTACTTCTCATAAAAGTGTTCCTTGAACTTCTCCCAGGTTGCAAGTTCACCACTAGTATCAATCATCTTTTCTGCTGAACGCCACCAGATTTTTGCATTACCAGTTAGCATGAAGACTGCGCATTAAAACTTGTGCTCTTTCGGGCACCTCATAAAACGGAATATTGTCTCAATAGATGACAGCCACATCTCTGCATTGATGGGGTCCCCTAACGATCCATCAAAGGGGCGAGGGTCATACTTCCGGAAGTCTCTCAACGATCCATCTTTGAGTTAATGGGTCTGTTGTAACGGCTCGAGTGGCACCGATTCCTTCTGAGCCTGGGTCTGGGCGGGCTGTCCTGCCATCATGCTACGGATTAGTTCCTGCAGCTTTCCTATTAAAGCGGTTGCAACAGCTTCACTAATTTTGGCTTCCATTTCCTTTTCATCAACTTGGGTCATAGGTGGAATTGGAGCTGTCAGAGCAGTCTGGCTACTTTCAGCTATCTCTGCTTGCTTTTCTTCTCTAACTGTCTTTCTTGTTCTAGGTTTAGGTTCCATGTTCTATCATAAATTCGTATGTTAACTAACTATTTCTGGGTCTTTCTCAAACATAATGCATTTAAAACACTACATTACTGTTCTCATATATGCAATGAAACTTTCATTAGTAGAACGTACCTGGCGATGACGAGGAATCCGTTATTGGGCCACAGGGACTATCTAGACTTACATAGTAAGTTAGTCTATAGAACCCAAAACATGGGCTTTGATACCTACTGTCACGACCCGACCCCGTAGGATTTAAGTTAGGCCGTTACTAAAATACATGCATGCATGACATTTAAAACGATACTCCTTTATGTTGAAATAAATGCTAAATAGATAAGGAAGTTCAAAAGTTCTTTATTAAATGTAAACGTTAAAAACAAAAATAAGTTACCCATAAATCATAAAGGTAAATAAATAAGTATGAAAAAAAAAAATTCTTACTAACAAGTTTCAAACGTCAAAACTAACATTAAGAGAAACATGAAAAGAACTCTAAATCTCATGATGTGGAAGCATAAAAAAAATTAGTCCCAGTGGCTTGATCATGAATTCCTCTTGTCCATCACTGGTGCATCTCTACCCTTACCTGAAACAACAACATGAGAAAGAATGAGTATAAAATATTCAGTAAGTAACCCCACTACTGGAGTCAGGCTGAGCATCTATGTCCTCTAGATACCCACCTCTAACACATATACACATGAAATAAGAAGGAGACTGAGTCCTATCCTACTGTAGTTAAGTATGCCCACTACCTCTGGTGAATCCCGAAGGAGACACAAACTGGTGAATCCCGAAGGAAACACAGACTGGTGAATCCCGAAGGAGACACAAACTGGTAAATCCCAAGGGAGACATAAAATCTAATGGACATCTAACTAATCAGTAAGGACATTCACATAGTCTCAACATCAAAATCACCACCGTACGAATCTATGACATACATGTAATCCTCAATACCATGGCTCTACCACATACACATATACCTCAATAGCATGGTTTTACAATATACATGTATACCTTAACATCATAGTTCTAGAGCATACATGTATACCTCACATCAGCAGATCAGATACAATCATATGGAAACACATACTATCTCATACTAGCATTCAAGTGTCTATGTGCATATTTAAATAACAATAATAATAATAATAACAATAATAACAATAATAACAATAATAAGAATAATAATAATAACAATAATAATAACAATAATAATAACAATAATAATAACAATAAGAATAACAATAAGAATAATAAGAATAAGAAAAATAAGAATAAGAATAATAACAAGAATAATAATAACAAGAATAATAACAAGAAGAATAATAACAATAATAATAATAACAATAATAATAATAACAACAATAATAACAATAATAACAATAAGAACAATAAGAACAATAAGAACAATAACAACAATAACAACAATAACAACAAGAAGAACAATAACAACAAGAAGAACAAGAATAACAATAACAACAAGAAGAACAATAACAATAACAACAAGAATAACAAGAATAACAATAACAACAAGAAGAACAATAACAATAACAACAAGAAGAACAAGAATAACAATAACAACAAGAAGAACAAGAATAACAATAACAATAACAACAAGAAGAACAACAACAACAATAACAACAACAATAACAACAAGAACAACAAGAACAACAAGAACAACAAGAAGAACAAGAAGAACAAGAACAACAAGAACAACAACAACAACAACAACAACAACAACAACAACAACAACAACAACAACAACAACAACAACAACAACAACAACAACAACAACAACAACAACAACAATAAAAAGGAAATAGTATAATTACATTTAAATCATTTCCTTAATCTACTTTATACTATTTATTTCCTTTCCTTTTCAAAAGAAAATTAATTCCTTCCATTAAATTTCAAATTGAATTTCAAAAATTGAATAATTTTTACGCCAACACTTAAATTCCCGTACTTATACTTGAAGTCCAAAATTCCAAAAATGCCCTCCAACTAATGACAATTACTGAATTTTTAAATAATAAAGTTACTGAAATTACACTATTATTAAATAAAATGTGCATGGTGTTATATTCTTTCCCCTTTCAAAGAACTTTCATCCTCGAAATTTCATCCTTGAAAAAGCTCCGGGTATTAGGCCTTCATCTCATCCTCTCGCTCCCAGGTAGCTTCCCTGAACTGGTGATTCTGCCACAGGACTTTCACAAAAGCAATTTTTTGGCGGCGCAATGTTTTTACCTCTCTGGTGAGGATCTCTATGGGCTTCTCCTCGTAGCTCAAGTTGTCATTCAACTGTATGGGCTCGTAGTCAACTACATGGGATGGGTTTGTCACATACTTCCTTAGCATCGAAACATGGAAGACATTATGAACTGAAGACAGTGCTGGGGGCAAAGCTAAACGGTAAGCTACAGGGCCAACTCGTTCTAGGACCTCGAAAGGTCCAATAAATCTCGGACTCAACTTTCCCTTCCTGCCAAATCAGATTTGTGTGAAGGACACCAATTATAAATTCCAATCCTATACAAAAGAGCATATTTAACACTTAAGGCAGCTATAGATATTTAAGCCTTACGTGGCCAAGTGGAACAAGCTCCCCCAGTTAACTCAAACACCAAATCTCTTAAAGAAGGACATTGTTTTCTCACATTTTCAGGCACATTATGTCAAAGAAATTGGTTGATCACAACAATAGAGAAAGCAAAAGTATGTTGCCTAATGTGTACCTTTTGAAAATCTGGACTAGTTGATTATGCAAATTCTGAGAGAATATTTACAATGAATTCACGAACCAGGTGAGGATAGTAGGGCCCCAAGTTCAATTTTTTTTTCAAGACTAACAATTTGAATCAATTCCATAAGCTCATCGCATTCTTGAGTATGATTAGATAATTATTTTTCATCCACAATATTTCGTCTTACAACATACTTCTATAGGCGTGGACTTTATTCAGTGTGAAAAGAGACCCCATCCAAAGGCATAGAAAGGACATTAGTCATAGATGGTTGTTTTCTTTTGGTTTGAGTAGTGATCTAGTGACTCGAATAGAGCCTGTAGCTTCTTTGTCTTTGGTGTTGGGATTGGTGTCTTAATTCTCCCAGAGTCTCGTTGTTTGTAATTATACATATTGTTTTATGAATAAAATAACTGTTATTTCATTCTGACTTTTACTCATATCCAATAAACAAAGCTCCATGGTTATCTTATGTAAACTTAAACATGTATATGTGATATACAAGTGGATTATGCCTTAAGTGATAACCTAAATAGGTTTGTAGTATAAGGATTAAGGTGGGATACCCGATCCTTGTGACACTACAGATATGACCCGCTTTGTAGAGATTTGCAAGAGTTGTAAACTGCTATAGATGGTAAATCCTGACCATTCATGTGGAGACATGTGAGCGGGGGTGCCCTATACAAAGAGTTTGTATAACACCGGATCACGAGATGACTAGACTCTGTATATAACGCCTTTGATACTGGCGACTTACATCTCACTTAAACGACCATAGGTGACACGACCTCAATCCTGAGTGTTTTGGGAACTACTGCCTTTAAGGGCGGTCATTTGATTAGTATGGATGAGAGTGGCCAAATTGCCAACTCAACATACCTACCTTTTTGGGGACTTGTCTGATTTGGGAGCTGGGAACTCAATACACAAGATGGAATCCACTCCTTCCCCAAAACAGGGGTAAGTAGATAGATTGCTCCATTAAAGGCTGATTCTGGGGCTTGAACATAATGGCCACAACTTCTCTTTGGAAGAGAGGACTCAGTCATAGTAGAAATATGACTTATGTTTATTAGAGGATTCAATGGTACTTAAGGAGTTAGATGTAACCACAGAGTCATAATGGTTATAGGCTGAGCTGTACTTACGAGCGATCTGTGAAGGGTTGTCACACTGTTGATTGGTTAAGATGGACAAATAATATATCTGTGGTAAGGACAATTCAGCTGTCGGTCTTTAGTGGGGTGCCTGGTAGTTAACGGATGGTGAACCCGTGACTAAAGAGTTTAGTCAGTTATTCACTTATTGTTGGAGCTTCGAGCTATAGGTCCATAAGGTCCCCTTGGGAGCTCAATGGATTCAATTTGAGGATCAGTTCTTAGTGTTGATTTTAAATGTTCAAATTGACAAGAGGTAATTCGATTATATAAGATATGATCGTTATGGTGTATGAGATACATCTAGTGGAGGTTTAATGTAAATGAGATTTACATTAAGTACCATGGAATAGAAAGTTTATATGTTTCATGAGATGAAATATTAAAATTATAAGTTATAAATATAGTATGATAAGTTGGTTATCATTTATATATATAATAATATTAATTATTAGATAATTATATCTTTTTCTTTGATAACCAGTTGAGTGAGAGGTTATTGGTAGTTTCATGGTAATCGTGAGATAAAAAGAAAATTGTTTTCCTAATTTTATTAAGGTTGAAAGAAGTTAATTTGCGATTTCCAATCTCGAAAAATACTCATAAATAGTTGACAAGTAAATAAGATTTACTAAGCGACAACTTGGAGTTAGCTAAATGATTGTGGAGTGTTCTTAGTCAATAGACACTCAGCTAAGCGATGTGCTAAACGATCGCATAGCTTTTCCTAAACCATTGGGCATCAACCTATACGTTAGGTTGTTCCTTCTCCCACTTGCTCAATCGTTTACACGATTGTGGTTTCTCCGGTTTTCTGCCTCAAACCAAGTCCACACAGAGCGCACCCTTTGGATTCTCACACTGAGAATACTAAGGTAATCTTCTTGGTGGTGTCATACTCAACTCGACACTGTCAAGATTCTGTGGAGACCGTTGGTGGTGTTCGGGGTGTTCGTGACCTTGGTGATCGCTTAGTTCGAGTACGCGGTATTCGTGTAGTATAACGGTTGTGTTGGACGAATGTTCGTGCAGTGTAGAAGCCATGGGGATCGAATTAAAAGAGAGAATATGCTATAATTGGGTTTGATTTGTGAGAGTGAGTGTGAGAGTAAAAATGGTGAGAAACTCAGAAAGAATGAAATGGGAAAGTGGCTGAATGGGAATTAAGGGAGGAGGGTACCAGAAATTGTGGTGGGAGTTTCTTGTCAAATTCTAACAAACTTTTTAGTTTGAAGACAACACTTTCTTTGGTTTTTCCATGTGGGGTGTGTGGCCCATTTATATTCACACTTCTCTCTAACAACAATTTAGGAAATAATTTAGTAGTTGAGAAGGGTCACTTTCAGACTAGGGCAATATCATGGGTAGTTCATTAATTAATATGGTCAACGTCTTATATGTAAACGTATCATTAGAAATTTCATTGGTATTTCTAATCTAATTCAAAGAAATTTTGTTATGGAGTTCAATTTGAATATTCATTAGTAATTGCTATCATCATCATCATCATCTTGATAATAATTTTGTTTTTAATGTGTATTTTAAAAGTTGTACTTATTTCTAGATAAATTTTTGAATTACCCTAAGAACACATTTATATTCTAAGCAAAAATTCATAAACAATTTTAAAAGCTAAGAAGCTGTTTTATAACCAATTCGTATTTTGCTTTTGAGTTTTAAAAAATGAGTATTTGTTTTTGTGTTTTCTAGTTTTTCAATTTTAAAAATGTTTTAAATGGCCTTTTTAGTAATCATTTGGTTTTTTATTTTTATTTTTGAAAATTAAGCCTATTTCTTCTACATTTTTTATAATGATTTGCATCTTTATTAAATATAATGGTTGAATTCTTAGCCAAATTTCAAAACAAAAATAATTTTTTAAAAACTACTTTTTTTTAGTTCTCAAAATTTGACTTTGTTTTTTATACCATTGGTGAAAAGAAGGAAGAATTTTGAAGGTGAAAGTAATGTCTATAGGCTTAATTTTAAAAACAAAAACTAAAAACAAAATAGTTACTGAAGAAGGCCTAAAATATTCAAAAATTGCAAAAGAAAAATTGTTTTCAAAATGCTTTATATTTTTTAAAATTGCCCTTGTTTGGATTTCAATAAGGAAAAGACTTAGATGCAACATGACCTGCACCTATCTATGGTGTAGCTCTTGCTTCACCCAAATAAAAACATCCTCATGGCAATTTTCTTTAAAAAAAAAATATATATTTTTTTTATGTGGATAGAAAGATGAGAAGCAAATTATTTAGGTGCAGCTAAGTATTGCTCTTTTAATAAAAATGATGCTCAGATCTCTTGGTGTAGTCCAACGGTCAAAACATGTGATTGTTGATTACCCTCATGTCTATGTTCGAGATTAAAACCCTTCGTATTCTTTTCCCTTTTATTTCTCTTCCATTTTAGTACGATGATTTACATTTTTTATATGAACTTGAATGCTAAATATTGTTGAAAATATTGTTATTTTTACACTTCATTTTTACTCAATTTTTTATTCGAACAAGAATATCTTGAAGTTTAAAAAAAAATAATTTCAAAATTGGAGGTTAAAGGGGTCGGAAAATATTAATAAAATTATTATTTATAAAAATTAAAAAAAAAAAAACTATAACTCTTCACGAGAGAACATGTAAATTTTTTTTTTAATAAAGGACAACCTTGGTCGGAATCTCAGAGCTTGCACATTCTTTTCCCTTTTATTTCTTTTTCATATTTTTTCTAATAAAATTGAATGGTAAATGATGTTGAAAATATTTTATTGTTTAACACTTCATTTTTAATCCTTTTTCATTTGAATGAGAATATCTTGACGTTTGTTTTTTTAAAAAATAATTTTATAATTTAAAGTTAAAAAGTTTAAAAATATGAATAAAATTATTATTTAAAAAAATTGAAAACAACAACTCTTCATGAGGGAACATGTTTTTTTGGTAAAGAATGACACAACCTTGATTGAAAGATATGTTTTTCTTCAAATGAGGTAACTATTTGAATGGTTACAAGTAGTATTTAAATATATGATTTTCTTATCAGTTTAAAAACACACAAAAACATAAAGAATGGTTTCTCTAAATTTTATCTCCACAATTCATATCTTTCTATATATAACTACTCAGGGTTAAAGTGTTGTACATTCATAGGCTGGTAATTTATCTTATCTTAGGAGATGATTGTTCAGAATATTTTGAACACCGTTGTAGGTGAATTTAGACTGGACAAAATAGACAAAAAAAAAAAAAAAACAAGAAATACATCCTAGCATATTTTACTCAAAACTTATCAAGATTTATTCTAAGCTAGCATTTATATTCTATTTAGACAAAAAACAAGAAGTACATCCTTACATAAATCGGCAAACAAAACTTTCCCATTGGGGTCGAATTACGTCAATCTCTCCTTGGGTATATGCATTTTTTGTATACAAAAAGAAAAAAAAAAGATAAACCCAACATAAGTTTACATCATTTATTAAAGTAAAGCTAGTATATAAAAAATAAATAATTTACGTACGGGGCTAGTAATGGGAGTAGTAGGATTATGCACTATTCTATGTATATACTTTTGCACATAGTACCCATATCCTATAGAATCTAATTGACGGGGACACTGCATATAAAGAAGTTGAAAACAATTATTCTTATGTTTGAATGAACATAAATTGTTAAAAAATGAATGTAAATTTTCCTTTACAGGTTTCCATTTTGGAGAAGACTTATGGTGTTAGAGATCGTGTTTGGCTTGCCATGTTTTCAATCCACTAAATAGTTTGAAAACATTAGTTAAACATAAATACTTCAATTAATAGCTAAGAAAGTTCAATTACACTTACATATTTATAACTCCATGAAAATCCTCTTGAACCTTACTTCAAATAGAGTCCAAAACATAAACAAAATTTTCTTGTAGATTGATTACAACTAATATCCAATGGTAACTATAATAAGCAACAAGTTTGAAATATTAATAAGCATATAATGCAATTAAAAATAACTAAAGAACTTGTATTTACTTACCCTGTGTTATATGGAATAAGAACTAATTGGTCAAAATTAGTCAATTCTAGGTTGTTAGCTAAATTTCTAGATCGAATATATAAAATGGTAGGGAAGAAAACATAGATGAGTGGCATACCCATGGTCTCTTAGTTGGAAGTAGTATGAACTTTGCCAAGAAGATCGCCGAGGCAGCTACAAGTGATGGTGCGTAACAAAGCATATTGTATTCTAAAAGAGATAATCCGGCAAGGAAGCTGGCCAAGCATTCCAACTGCATTGATGAAACCTCGTCGGTGGCGCCTTGAGCAGCACGAACAAATCGCCTATACAACGAGAACGATAAATCAGAATTACGAGATCATTAGTAAATGTAGGAAAGTGAAAGAACAGAAGCGTTACCAACATCATCATAGGCATTGACTTACCTTGAGAAACATTTTGGTGTTGGAGCTGTCATTTTGAACATCAAGTTGTTCAAGACAGAAGATTCCATTTGCAATACCTCTTCTTTAAAATATGTGTTATCAGTTATATAACAAAATTCTTCCACTTGAGGCGCGCAGATCTCTTCATATTTTCTGGAAGAATACAATCTTACTAGTTAACATCAGACTATCAAATCAAAAAGAAAGTTAGAGGGAAAAAACCATTAATGGTTTGGGATTCTTACGAAGCAATCATCATGCAATCAACACCAAGCAACTGTAATCGTTGCCGATCCATCGAATTTCCTGATAGGTATCGATCAATGTAGTTCACTGTCAAATATAGAGTATCTGGCACGAGCCTATACTCTTCTGCTACCTACAAATGGAACTTATATAGTTATAGTCAAACCTTAAAGAATGAAGAAATGACTTTGAAAACCAATAATGTCAACAAAAGAAAGTTACCCACAAGTAATTCAATCAGTATGCCACACATATTTAAATTTATTTCCTTCTGAATTTTCTCTATGAAATCTGTAGAAGGCCTTTTCTTTGCTTGAACCAATAACATCACAATGGAAAGAATTTGAGAACAAAGAACTCAAAATAAATCTTTAGATTATACTTCAAATTCTGAAAAAAAAGAGAAGATGATTATCTCCTCAGATGCTCGTAAGTGCTTGTAAATATCACAAGAAATTGTAGCACATTGTTGGGGATCCATGAAATCGGTATCTACATCCAAAACCCATAACTAAATCTATAGATCCACGCCGGCGACCCACCTCTACGATCGAAACCAGCTGGACGTACGGCGAGCTGACCCATCAAAAGAACAACCACAACGAAAAACCATCGGAAAACCAACCAGAGAACACCCGAAGAACAACACCTAACCATGACGAACAACCAAAAGAACAACGCCCAACCACGATGAACAACCACCGGAAGAACACGCGAAGAACAATGGAGAACACCCACGCACTGGCAAAGAACAACGGAGAACGCCCATGCAAAGAACACCCACACACCGACGAAGAACACCCCGAGAACACGCACGCACCGACGAAAACCAACCGAAAAACAATCGGAGAACACCCGCGACGATGACCCACCATGGGAAAATCCCACGACGACGGAGATCCAAGCAACACCAATGACGACAACAATCGGATGTGAGCCTTTTGTGTCATGGTTGTTATGCATGTGATCATATAAAAATTATGTTGAGCCTTTTGGATGTGAGCTATTTGTATAAGTTAATAATGTTTATTAGGTTGGCACTTTAGGAGTTAAGTAAGAATATAAAGGTGGTAAGTGCTGGCGATAGGGCTAGTAACTGCTACCGTCACATCTTCTTCCAGGTTAAGAGGGTGATTTGGGAGGGGCGTGACAAGTTGGTATCAGAGCATATGATTTTGGGAACGATTCATGCATAAGTCTAAGTCCCTAAAGTGTGAGTCCCTAACATATGTACATTTTAATAGGTGGAAATGTCGAGGCAAAGTGGCAGACAGAGCAAACAGACAGGAGACAAGAATACTGACCCTGCTAGAGGCCCTGAGGTTAGGAAGAACCCATTGGGAAGAAAGAGGAAGGTAATAGATCCAGGGAGTCAGAAAATGACGTCTGAGGGAGAGTCTAGTACTCCCGAGGCGAGGGTAGATCCTCAGCTAGAAGATATTTTTTTTTGACAGAATAACACATAGATTGGTAGCCAGTGTAGGCTCAGTACGGGCCGACCCATAGAAGAAGTATAGCATTGAGTGGCTTAAAGCCCTAGGGGCTGTGACATTCGAGGGTACAACAGACCCAGCTGAAGCCGAGGTATGGCTGGATGTAATTGAAAAATGTATTAATGTTATGGGCTGCCCAAAAGGACAAGAAGGTAGGATTAGCCACATTTCTACTATAGAAAGGAGCACAAAAATGGTGGAAGGTAGTATTTGTCAGACGAGTTAGTATGGATGTGATATTATGGACTGAGTTCAGGAAGGCCTTTGAAGACAAGTATTACCCCAACTCTTTCCGAGACGCAAAAAGAGATGAGTTCCTTAGACTAACACAGGGGACGATGACAGTGGCAGAGTATGATGATAACGGACAGAAATGTACGTTATTACAATGCAAAGATAAAAAACAATGTGGGAATGTGATGGTAAAATTATGCAAAATCGTGTCGAAAAGTATTAAGTTGAAAATATTGCGATCGTATGCGTTCGCGAAGATCTACTCAAGAAGGTGGCCGCATAAAGACGGCGCATCAAGGTGAAAGCTTAATAAATCATGATGAGACAGAAAGCTGATGACAGTTGAATCTGAATTTAGTTGACAAGTCGTTAATGACACACTGTAGCAAGTACACTCAACTCTTCGGTGAACATTTATCGGCGCATCAGACAAAGATTTAATGACATCTCATCATTGCAATCATTTGAGAGAAAAGCTCTTCACCCTGAAGCTCTATAAATACCAAAGGTCACCTTCGTTAAAAGAGTTCAGATTTTTGGAGTTCCCATTCACCATATACTTAGAAGATAGATCATAGATAGACGTTAGTCTGTAACTCATATACCTAAAAGGCGGAGGCGAGTAAAGAGAGAAGACGTCGAAAGATCACTCCTGGTTAGCTCGAGAGACTGTCGGGACGTGCCGAGAACGGAGAGAGGGTCGACTCTTGTGAAAGTAAAAACATTCGTTTGGACAGAGTAGAGTAAAACACAGTGTAAAAGCCTCGGGAAGCAAGACATTGCTACCAGGCTCCTTATCCCTACTTTTCATTGTCGTACTGTATTCGTATTTTATTTATAAAATGGAATTTGCATCTCTACATCTGTTTAGTCTCTTCACAATGCGCATGAGTAACTAAACTTTCGAATGGGTTGAGAAGCACTTAGCTAGCATGACCTAAGATCTTCATTTTATGCGGTCATCTTGTCTTATGTATGTGTCCATCACCCTTTAGAGATACTTGAGAGAGTAGTCTGACTTGAGAAAGTTAAGTTAGAATCCAGGCTTGAGAATGTCAGATTAGAACCGCATAAGCAAGAGATAGAAACTTAGAGATAAGTTCTATTTGCTATCATGCATCGCATGCACCCTAGAAATAGGATATAATAGTATGCGGTCACCTTGTGTATGTGAGTGTCATTCATCATCGCATAGACAAGAATAGAGGCTTAGATATAAGTCCTATCGACATTATCGTATATATCGCATGCGTCCTAAAATTAGGAACTATGGCATTTGCATTGAGAGATGACATGCTATTATGTGTGTGTAGCATGGTCGCATAACTTGAACGCAATCTTAGGAAATGTTAGCTAAATCCCTTCTCAACCTATTCCCCACATACTCATTGTAACTTCACTGTCATTATCTCTTTACTCAACTCTGCCGCATAGGATTTATACTTTACACAACATAACAACCAACTTATTGTTTTTGTCACCACAAAGGAATCAAAATTTACCAACGCATAATATCTCAATAGTCCTTGTGTTCGACCCTGAACTTACCAGGAAACCTAGTAGGATTTATACTTGGATTTTACTAGGAAAATTTGCATATGAAACACATACACCACCATCGTAATATACATCATTATTTCATCATATTCAAAACGCATCAAGGTTTTGGCGTCGTTGTCGTGGACTACGACAGTACATATTGTGCTAACAGTAACCTTTTGATTTTCTTTGCAGCTTTCCATCTTTGTGCACTATCTCTCCTTTAGTAAGGGAAGAAGCGGGCGTCGTATGAGCGAAGGACAAGTTTCGGAGCCCAACTACGACCCAGAGATTGAAAGAACATTAATAAAAAGAAGAAGAAACAGTCACCGACAACAACAAGAGAGAAATCTCAACATGGCGGAGCAGCTGGAAGACAGAGCACCGGACGCAAATAATATCATGGCATATCCCATTCTCTTGGCGAACGACCTCAAGAGGCCCATTCGAGACTATGCATCGCCCAACCTCTATGATTTCTCCCCAGGAATCATGAGGCCCACCCTGGACGGATCGAGGTTCGAGATGAAACCGGTCATGCGCAGATGATTCAGACTGCCGGACAGTTTGGTGGTAGGCATGGCGAGTTTATAGCTTATGCCCTCCATCATTCTTTTATTCAATCGTCGCAAACACATTACTGCATACGTCTAGCTACAAGTCCTAAAAACTTGATGATGAAAATTAAAGGGACACAATTATGCGATACATGTCTTAAGGTATGCGTTGATACTCATTCGTCGATGGTTATACGTTGGAATGAAACTATATGTTAACGAATGTATGCGATGACCATGCGTTCTCGTCAAGTTTTCTTGCACTCACGGCAAGTATAACACGAACGCAAGTTTCTTGGGTGATCTGAGGTCGAACTTAGGGACTTGTAGCTAGACGTATGCGGTAATGTGTTTACGGCAGTTGAATAAAAGAATGATGGAGGGTATAAGCTATAAACTACCCCTACTCCTAGCTAACAGACAAAGCAATGGAAGTATGCATGAGAGGTAGAGACAAGAAAACTGTTGATGCGTAGTAAATGGATGGAAAATAGATAAAATGTGGAGATGTCTTCATCGCAACCCTTAAGAGTGACTGCATGGGCAACCTCAGCCAACGCAAGCTATGTGATCATGCTACACACATTTGAGCATATTTCTAAGACGCATTCGATGTATATGCGAAATGTCGGGATGACCGCATACCACCGTATCCTACTTCTTGGACGCATGCAATATCCTCTCCGTAGGGTGCATACGCTGTGTAATAACAAACGGAGCTTATTCCTAAGTTCCCCATTCTTGCTTATCTGTTCCAATCCCAATCCGATCTCCCGAGTCTTAGATTTGGGTTTTTAGACTACTCTCTCAAGTATGCCTAAATGACGAATGATGCGCTCATAAGACAAGGTAACCGCATAAACCTGGCTGATGTAAGATTATTCCTATCTCTAGTGAACACTGGCTTACGTTGCGGGCTGTGGGTTATCCGAGATTCTCAATGCTGAACGACGCAAACTCATTTTCTTATGAATTCCTAACATAATTGTCGCGTATTCTGCTTAACAGCCCTCATAATTCTAAATAAAAGGCCTAAGATGATATGCATTTCTGCATCTCATCAGTTACTACAGGAGGTTCGTGGAGGGTTTTTCTAAGATAGCTCTTCCATTGACGAACCTGACTAGGAAAGGTGTGAAGTTTGAGTGGTCGCCGGAGTATGATCATAGTTTTTAGGAGCTGAAATAGAGATTAGTATCAGCGCCAGTGCTTACCTTGCCTACTCCAGGTAAGGAATTTGAGATTTATTGTGATGCATCCCGACAGGAACTGGGATGTGTGTTGATGCAGGATGGGAAAGTGATTGCATATGCATCTCGTCAACTTAAGAAGCACGAGTGCAATTATCCTATGCATGATCTGGAGCTTGCGGCAATTGTATTAGCTTTAAAGTTGTGGAGACATTATTTATTTGGAGAGCGTTGCAGAATATTCACAGTCACAAGAGCCTGAAGTATATTTTTGATAAAAAAGAGTTGAACCTGAGGCAGAGAAGATGGATTGAGCTAATTAAAGACTATGACTGCTCAATCGAGTACCACCCTAGTAAGGCGAATGTTGTAGTTGATGCATTAAATAGGAAGTCCTCGGGATCCAGAGCAATTATTGGATCAACGAGAGGGATGTTACTTCAGGAGTTTAGGAACTCTAGAACCACCTTATCAGTAGGATAGTCAGGAGGATTGATAGCTACATTTCAGGTAAGAACTACTTTAATGGAAGACCTTAAGTCGGATCAGTTGAAAGATCCCGATCTTCAGAAAATTGCAGATGATGTAAGTAAGGGAATTAAGATGACTTCCAATTGAGAACAGATGGTGTACTAGAAAAGGAAGGAAAAATGTGTGTGCCTAATAAGTTGCAGCTTAAGCAAGCCATTCTGGAAGAGGCACACAGTTTTGCTTACGCTATGCATCCAGGAAGCACCAAGATGTATAGAACCTTAAAGAGATCATACTGGTGGCTTGGGATGAAGAGAGACATAGCGGAATATGTGATGGAGAAATAGGCATGCGCAGCAAAAATGAGGATCAATTTTACTCTAATTGCACAAATTAAACATACAACCCTAAATTAATTAATTATTTGAAACATTACCTTTGAAGCTCCCGAAACACTTCTATCTCCGCTCGAACACGAACCAGACAACCACTAGAGCTAATCTAAGACATGATGAAAAAATAGGGAAAATGAGGATCAATTTTACTCTAATTGCACAAATTAAACATACAACCCTAAATTAATTAATTAGGGTTTTTTTGAAACATTACCTTTGAAGCTCCCGAAACACTTCTATCTTTGCTCGAACACGAACTGGAAAACCACTAGAGCTGACCTACTATTCTTTGGACTCAGAATCGGGTTGTGGGACCCGATGGATGAAGAACTCGAGAGAGAGAAAGAGATGAAAAATAGAAGATGGATTTTTTGGGTTGGGTTTGCGTTTTGAATTTTTCTAAAAAATAGTGATTTTTTCCAGCCCAAATTTTGAAACCAATTTTGGCGAAAAATCAAAAGTCTTTTCTCCAAATTGAAAGCCCAAATTTATAGAAAAAAGCCATACAAAATTGCATGAAAAAAATTCATAAAAACCCAACACCTAGAATCCACTATCTAAGTGGACTTAATGTCTCCACTATAAGCCCACACCTAGCCCGCTATCTTGTTAGTGGAATTATCCAACAAAAGTTTGGATTTTTCCACTAACTTTAGTCAAAGGGCAAAATAGTCATTTTGTCAAAGTCAAACTTTGACTGAAAAGTCAACATTTTGACTTTTATGTTTTTTTCCATGTTGCCTAATTTTGACCTCCCGAGCATGAATCCACATTCATTTTCTTGAAATTCAAATCACATTTGAATATAAGGTCGGTCAAAGTTTGACTTTTCAAAGTAAAAAATCAACTCTTTGACTTTTTACATCTTTGACCATTTCCATTATTTCCGAGCTTCCGAAAATGAACGTATTCATATTCTTGATATTTAAATCACATTTAAATATTAAAGTTGTATCTCTAAACTGAAAAACCGACCACTATATCACATATACTTGTCAGTTTCTCTCTCTTCACCTAATTTGAACAATTCGAATTATTCTATCATACAGTTCTAAGTTTATTCCATATGAGCTAGTAGGGGAACCTAATGGACCTATAGATCATGGGCTCTAACGATCCAAGATTAGCTGGCTAAACTCTTTAGATGGAGCTAATCAACATTTGTTAACTCACGGATCATTCCACTATAGTCCCGTAGTTGCACTTCCCTCACTATAGATATATTCGTGTCCATATGACATAACCATAAAAACTGTTTTACCCCCGAGACTACATCTTATTCCTTAAGTTCCACCGATCCTCTAATGAACAATTGGTTTAAGGTCCAACCTATAAACCGAAACCTTCTCGGGCCAAGGAGAGGCTGGGGCCCCTTGTTTAAGACCTGGATTTAGTACTAAAGGGAACAACCTATCTACTATCCCTATAATAGGTAGGAGTGAATTCCGTCTCGCACCCTATGTTCCAAGCTATCCACCTGACCTTACTTCTGATATGGGGGGCTTATTGGGCCAGCGATAATGAGCTTCCCTCACCTATGCAGATCTAAGGATAATTCTGAGTGAACAGGAGTTCATAGTTAGCTCAGGATTAAGATTAAGTTACCTAGGTCATCAATTAACGAAATAGTCAGTTTTATACATTAAACGACATGTAGAATGTAAAAAGTGACTATTTCATGGTTCAGTCTTATGTAAACTTTTTACATAGGATGCCCCTATTTTCATGTCTCCACATGAATGGTTTAGGATCACATCGTTTGTACTAACTACAAAATGGGCCGCATCCATAGTGTCCTCAGAATAAGGCGCCCAACCTTATTCATATACTATAGACCATTTTGGCTATATATTTCAACTTGATCCACATTTATGTCGCTACATAAAGTTCAAATTTTAACTTAATAGCCTTAGAACCTTAGTTTTATTGGATTAATGAATATAGAATTTAAATTTACTAAAGATTTTCAATAACAGCTTTATTGAACAAGAATATGATATTACAAACTATGAGTTTTAAGACATAAAATCCAACAAACTCCCACTTGGACTAAAACTCCTAGTAGGATCAAACGATGCTGAATTTAATTGTGAGAAATTAATATTACATATGAGTACAATAAACTAGGGCATTCACGCCCAACATAATCTCCCACTTGTCCTAGTTTAGAAACACCGTAGACCTAAACTCTGTAGGTGACCCTAAAAAAACTTTAGCCATGAGGGTTTTTGTAAAAGGATCGACAATGTTTTGCTCATAAGGTATCTGGGTTACTACAACATCACTATGATGTACGATTTCGCGGATAAGGTGGTACTTACGTTTGATGTGTTTTCCCCATTTATGGCTTCAAGGTTCTTTTGAATTTGAAACTGCACCGCTATTGTCACAATACAAGGTGATGGGTAGATGCATATTTGGAACAACTTCCAAATCTGTCAAGAATTTCCTCAGCCATACTGCTTCTTTTGCTGCTTCGCAAGCAACTACGTATTCAGCTTCCATACTGATAAAGATGCTAGGAAGTCTACATCTGGATTGGTGTTCACTCTTAATGGAGGAGCAGTAATGTGGAAAAGCGTAAAACAGACCTGTATAGCTGACTCCGCAATGAAAGCTGAATACGTAGAAGGCTCCCAGACCCGAGAGAAGGCTCCTAGAGTCGACTCGAGCAGCACTCCGACCCGGTTTCTCATACGCGTGCCTGGCTTCGCACGCCTGCCCCGCCCAGATCCGACTAGTGCCCCCGCCTGCTCCACTTCGTGCGACCCGTGCGCCCGTGAGCCAGTGCGCTTTCCGTCGACCCGATCCACCTCGCCTTCCATTGACCGTGCCTGCAAGCGTTGACCAGTCGGTCCAGACGGTCTGTACCGATTCTGTTGAGTCGGTTTGATCGGTTCAACCTGGTTTTTGGAGATTTTGGGCCGGTTTGAGAGTTTTTTGGCTGGTTCTTTTTGATTTAAAAGTGTTTGAAGCTGGTTCGAGAGCGGTTTTTTGTACTACTCCAAATTATTATTGTAATAATTTAGTTGTTAGCTTAATTTAAGAGCCAAAACCAATCCATTTTAGGGTGTTTAATTAATTATGCATGTTGATATATGTTTTAATTAAATTTTGAATCTTGTTGTGCATATAGTATGCCATGTAGATTTAAAATCCCACCATAGGTTAACATGTACATGCATTTGATATATGTTATAATTGTTATAATGTATATAGTATGCATGTTAAGTTTTTTTTTTTTTTTTTTAATATAAAGTGTTATATTAAAGCATGATCATTAAGTATGAATGTATGTTATAGATGTATGATTCTAGGGTTATAATGGTTATAATTTTATTTTATATGTGTTATAAAATAACTAGACTTTAAAATCTATAACAAAGGTAAAAGTTGCATGCTCACCTAGGATTAAATTGGTGCAATTTCAATCGGCTTTTCTAAAGAGTTAGAATAGGTCGATTACTTGTTAAACAAAGAGTTATTTACTTACCCAGGAAGATCTTGTCTAAGGTTGGGGGTTCTTAAGATGACGGTTTATGGAACACCTCCTACTTGGAGATCAAACTGGCATCTAAGTCAAATAACCCTAGTTTTAATGAGCATGCGTGAGAGATGTGAGGTAATAAAATTTGTTTATCACCTAGACATCATAGGTTAAAATCCAGTATAAGAGTTATACATGGATCTATCACCTAGACTTAGGATATGTTTAATTTAGCCGAAATATATCTCTAAGTATTTATTTAATATATACCCTAAACCATTATAAAACACTTCAGCTAGAGAAAAGTAGCGTACTTTTAGCTCTAACATCCCTGAGAGTTCACATCGTGAGGTCCATGCGGGGCTTTGGGCCGTGCTTAGGAGCAGACTCCGTTCAGAGAGTGTTTGCATGGATCAATATCAAGGTTAATAGGGGAAGTAGTTTATAGTAAGTGGGTGAGGGGTATGTAACAACATATCCCACGGTCTCTTCCATGAGGTCGCACCTTGAGATTCCTATAATGCGCCTGCATGTCTGCCCTGGAGCGACCTTTCCCTTCGGAGGGTTGTATTATAGGATTCGGAACACCGAGAACTCCAAATCTGGATAGGCTCTCTTAAATCAGTTTTCATATTGACTTTCCACTTTCGGGAGCATGTTGATTCTGGTTTCTGAAATCCAAAAATGGAAGGTTAAACTTACAAGAGTTACTAAGATGTTAGTATATTCTCGACCAAAGTAGTGATAACTAAAGTGCTATAAGAATAAAGAGTTATTCTAGGGTTAGCATCTAGTCAAGATTGTCTTGGTTTAAAAGAGGAATAATCGACTGCCCTTCGGTGGAGGTTACTCTAAACTTTTGAAATATTGTTGCAAAATATAATAATGAAGGGTACATTATTAATTTTTGCTAAATTAAATTGGTTTCTTTGTGATTATTGTTTTTCTAAAAGAATATGTTTATTATTTTTCAGCATGAATAGCTCAATAATTCAACTCTTAGCTTCTGAGAAACTAAATGGCGATAATTATTCGGCATGAAAATCAAATCTAAACACAATACTGGTAGTTGACGATCTAAGATTTGTCTTAACTGAGGAATGTCCTCAGGCCCCTGCCTTGAAAGAAGTACAAGATAAATATGATTTATTAGTTGCTGAAACATGTTTAGTGCAATATGATAGCTCAACCTGGATATTGGATTCAGGAGCCACTAATCATATTTGTTTCTCTTTTCAGGAAACTATTTCCTGGAAAAAGCTTGAAGAAGGCGAGATCACCCTCAAGGTTGGAACAGGAGAGGTTGTCTCGGCCAAAGCAGTGGGAGACTTGAAGTTGTTTTTTTTAATGATAGATATCTAGTACTTAAAAATGTTTTGTATGCACTTCTTATGAAGAGGAATTTGATATCTATCGCTTGTATTATAGAACAATCATATACAATATCTTTTAATATAAATGAAGTGTTCTTTTTATTTGTAAAGGTATTCAAATTTGTTCTGCTACACTTGAAGACAACTTATATAAGTTAAGACCAACTAGAGCAAATTTTGTTTTAAATACTGAAATGTTTAGAACATTAGAAACTTAGAATAAAAAAAAAAAGGTTTCTTCCAACGCCTATCTATGGCACCTAAGACTTGGTCACATAAATCTCAATAGGATTGGGAGATTGGTCAAGAGTGAACTTTTAAGTTAGTTAGAAGATAACTCTTTACCTCCATGTGAATCTTGTCTTGAAGGAAAGATGACTAAGAGATCTTTTTCAGGAAAAGGTCTCAGAGCCAAAGTACCCTTAGAGCTCGCACATTCGGACCTTTGTGGACGAATGAATGTCAAGACTCGAGGTGGGTATGAATATTTCATCAGTTTTATTGATGATTATTCAAGGTATGGTCATGTCTACCTGCTTCATCACAAGTCTGATTCTCTTGAAAAGTTCAAAGAATATAAGGCTGAAGTTGAGAATGAATTAGGTAAAACAATAAAGACACTTCGATCAAATCGAGATGGTGAGTATATCGATATACGATTCCAAGACTATTTGATAGAAAATGGGATCCAGTCACAACTCTTTGCACCTAGTATGCCTCAGCAGAACGGTGTATCAGAAAGAAGAAACCGAACCTTATTAAATATGGTTCGCTCTATGATGAGCTATGCTCAATTGCCTGATTCCTTTTGGGGATATGCACTTGAATCTGCTGTCCATATTTTGAACAACGTTCCCTTTAAAAGTGTTTCAGAAACACCTTATAAGCTATGGAAAGGGCGTAAAAGTAGTTTACGTCACTTTAAAATTTATGGTAGCCCAGCACATGTGTTGGTACAAAATCCCAAGAAATTGGAACATCGTTCAAAGTTATGCCTATTTGTAGGTTATCCAAAGGAAACAAGGGGTGGTTTGTTTTATCATCCTCAAGAAAACAAGGTATTTGTATCAACAAATGCCACATTCTTAGAGGAAGACCACATTAGAAATCATCAACCACGTAGTAAAATAGTGTTGAAAGAAATTTCATAAGATGCTACAGATAGAGCTAATTCATCTACTAAAGTAGTAGATAAAACTAGTACATCTGGTCAGTCACATCCTTCTCAATAGTTGAGAATGCCTCGACGTAGTGGGAGGGTTGTTCATTAGCCTGACCGTTACTTGGGTTTAATAAAAACACAAGTCGTCATACCTGATGATGGCATAAAGGATCCATCGACCTATAAATAGGCGATGAAAGACGTGGACCGTGATCAGTGGGTCAAAGCCATGGACCTGGCAATGGAGTCTATGTACTTCAATTCTGTCTGAAAAAACTTATAGATCAACCAAATGATGTAAAACCAATTGGTTATAATGGATCTATAAGAGAAAACGAGACCAAGCCGGTAAAGTACAGACTTTTAAGGCTCGACTTGTGGCAAAAGGTTATACCCAGAAAGAGGGAGTAGACTATGAAGAAACTTTCTCTCCCGTTGCCATGCTTAAGTCGATTAGAATACTCTTATCCATTGCCACCTTTTATGACTATGAAATTTGGCAGATGGATGTCATGACAGACTTTCTAAACGGTGATCTTGAAGAGAGTATCTATATGGCTCAGCCAGAGGGGTTTATTGTACAGGGTCAAGAAGAAAAGGTTTGTAAGCTCAAAAATCCATTTATGGGTTGAAACAAGCTTCTAGATCTTGGAATACAAGATTTGATACCGCGATCAAATCTTATGGCATTGAACTGAATGTTAATGAGCCTTGTGTTTACAAGAAGATCGTCAATTCTACTATAGCGTTCTTGGTTTTATATGTCGATGATATTCTGCTCATTGGGAATGATGTAGGATATCTTACTGACGTCAAGCAATTGCTAGATACATAATTCCAAATGAATAATTTAGGAAATGTGCAGTATATTCTTGGGATCCAAATTGTTCGGAATCCCAAGAATAGGACACTAGCCATGTCTCAAACATCTTCTGTAGACAAAATGTTGTCTAGATATAAGATGCGGAATTCCAAAAAGGGTCTGTTGCCTTTTAGACATGGAATTCATCTGTTAAAAGAACAATGTCCTAAGACACCTCAAGAAGTTTAGTATATGAGAAATATTCCCTATGCCTCTGCAATTGGAAGCTTGATGTATGTGATAACTTGTAGAAATACAAGTTATTTATGCCACCTTATCTAGATATTGCGGCCAAAAGTTAGTAATTATGCACCAGTTGTATGAAAATTAGCCTAGTATGACAATAATTATAAATGTTTGCAATTACACCCACTAACGCCAAAAAGATGGAAGACAAGCCAAACTTTACTCTGTTTTGCAAGAGACTAAGTCACCACTTGTGCTCAAGGCTCATGAGAAACTAATCAACACATCTCTATCACATTATGCCCGTCGATCAACTATGAAGAGACGTTACCGAAGTAACGGCGCAATGCGACAGTCGGTCTAGAGCTATGCTTCAACCACATGCGGCAATAAAAACAAACACCGCATGCGAACCTATGATCGAAAGATGCAACTGAGCAACGCGAGAGCGAAGGATTGAGACATGTGTACGACTAACGGTTGTGCAAAATTGATGGTCTGATATCATAACAGAAAGAATAATATCTCTCCATCTGCGAAATTACCATAACCATCAAGTGGGGACCACAAGGCCAGAGTCAAAGGATCTGCTCCTATAAATACCTCAGTGATTTCAGAGAAAAGTATGCTATTTGATACTGGGCTAAGTGCTGTAAGATTTTAGAGAGAAAAGGCTGAGTTGAGTGCTGAAGAGAAGAAATCCGGGAAGAGAACGAGATAAGGCCGAGAGGTGAATCTCAGATCCGACCTGCCATATACTCGATTGGAGCTTTGTGCAGAGACCCCTGCTACCGGTGGAGCAAGCCTAAGAGGGAAGCTCTTCCTGCAATCGAAACCATCCTATCCGGCAAGCAGATCTCCATCGAATCTGTGCCAAGACATTAACAGTTGTTTGTATCTGTTCTATCTCTCTTTCATTGTATTCCATATTTTCTTTATCTCTTCATTCACACATCATGTATCAAATACTTAGTAGAAATATTAAATGTTTCGATAGATTCCATTTACCATTTTTTGTCTATTTCCGTTCACCCATTAGTCACTTTCTTCATGATGTTTTCTTAATCCCTTGCTGAGCAATATGAATCACCAAGAACTTAATATGTATTAAAGTTATAAAATACGTTTAGTTAAAGCATGCTAGACGACATCTTCACCTGTGAGAGCAGAAGTGAAGATGTCATTCTGATCTATCGAGAGAAGGTCAGAAGAGTGCGTTAACTAAAGCGAGTAGTACTTCTAGACATGGAAGCAACCTTGCGTTAATTACGTTAGACTTTGTTTCACCACAGACATGTGGGGAACACGGCTGATCACTGAGAGGTGTACGCCAATAGAAGAGCGGAATAGTATTTGTATCTTCAATTCAATTAATAACTTGCGTTGTTTGTAATACTTATCTTTCTCTTTCTATACTGTTCATAAAACTTGTCGCCGCATTCCACTTCTTTGCACAACCTTCACAGCTAGCCTTAATCCTAGCATCTTGCACATAAAGCCTGTATCTTGTAACATATAGCTTAGGTTTATTGTATTTTTATTTTTTATCGCACCTTTACCGCTTTCCTTTATTTTACTGCAGTTTACATACTGTACACACCTCTTTATAAAAAATTGAAAACCTGGTCGCATATACCATGGACATACCGCAATAACTGGCACCACTTCCCCGTGTTCAACCTCGAATCACTCTGAGAAACTTGCGGTGGAATTACACTTGGTTCCATCATAAGGAAACTTGTGACAACGCAGAGCATACTATATGAGCATCCCTAATTAACGCATAAATAGTAGTAGTATCGCATCATTATGAGCACTTAATATCATACATACCAAACACGTTACAAGTTTATGGTGCCATTGCCGGGGATTTGGTTAATAGTTAATGTTGAATATTTTCATGTTATGTGCAGAAAAAATCTCTTTGTACTGACTGTTCAACGAGGAGAGTAGTCTGACGACTTAGGAGTATTGGGGGTGGTCTGGTAACTCTAAGTGGACCCAAAGATTAAGTGTATTCTTCGCGTAGAGTTCATCAGGGTTGAATTAACTGGTGAAGAAGTATGGCTGAAGAGAATATGGCTCCTGCTGGAAACCCGAGGGGAGATTTGCCCGTGCAAGATCCTATTTTTCTTACCGCTGATCAGAACATCCCTATGAGGGAGTATGCAGCGCCAGATCTTTACAATTTTTCACTGGGAATTTCAAGACCAGTAGTTGAGGGGAATGCAAGCTTTGAGATAAAACCTATCATGCTGCAAATGATTCAGAATGTGGGACAATTCGGAGGATTAAAGGGATAAGACCCACACGCACATTTAACAAATTTCGCAGACATATGTAACGCATTCTTTCCACCTCGTGTAACTCAAGAAAGTCCTAAACTATATCTATTCATGTACACATTGCAGGATGAAGCAAAGAGGTGGGCTCAAGCATTAGAGCCGGGCAAAATTCATGGATGGGGACAGTTGGTTGATAGGTTCATGAATAGATTCTTCCCTCCATCTATCAACGCAAAGAGGCGAAGAGAGGTGTTGAATTTCAAGCAAAAGAGTTATGAAACCCTGAGCACCGCTTGGGTGCGATTCCGATAGTTAGTAAAGAACTGTCCGCATATTGGGAATCCTGATAGTATCTTGATGGAAACCTTTTACAATGGCCTAGACCCATCAACGCGACTAGTTGCCGACTCCTCTGCAGAGGGAGGATTAATGAATAAGTCATATATAGAAGCAAAAAGGCATATTGGATCATATATCGCGACATTCTGACGAATGGATTGATAATGGGCTTGAGGTAAGATGTCTGGAACCAGAAAGAGTAGAAAGGGCCGATGTGCCAACAGACACAATGAGCGAATTGGTTGAGCAAATGACCACGATGACATCGCTCCTCCAGACGGTGGCTAATCAGTAGAAAACTCTCTCCCAAGGAACAACGCAAGTTAACGTGGTGACTCATATGACCGATATGGATTGCACTCAATGGGGAGAGGTACATCCAGCAGACGTTTTCCCATGGGATCAACAACTCGTATATGCTATTTATGATGAACCATGGGGCAGTGACCACAACCATGATTGGGGAGGATCACCCAATTTTTAGTTTAGAAGAGAATCTCATTCACGAAGGCCATAGTTTCTATCAGTTTAGTTATCAAGAGGATCGAGGCAACCCTCCGGTCTTCACTACCCCAGATTGCAATCCAAGTGATTCTCAGGGTACACAACCATGCAACCAACCTTTTGCATATGATACCTCTTGCAGTACCTCGTCTCTGGAAACGCCACTGAAGCATTACATTGAAAAGAGTGAGGCAATGAGACAGTCGCAAGCTGACTCTCTCAAAGAATTAGAAGATCAATTAGATCAGCTTGCGAGAGAATTAAAGAAGAAAACTTCTGGTACATCACAAGGAAGTTCAGGAATATTGGGGCTAAAAGGTAAAGAACAATGTCCTGCCGTGACATTGTGGAGCGGTAGAATAATAGCCCCCATTGCGCCGAAGGTACCAGATACGGTAACAGTACCGACTGATTTAACTATTGATGATGACTAAGTACAAAAGAATGAAAGCAACCCTAATTCAGAAGCAAGATTATTTATAAAAGATGAAGCTTCTCAAGACTTAAATTCTCAATCAACGTAACCTCCAACCAATAACATACAACAAGCACAGGACCTCACTAAGTAGCAAAGTGAGCAGGAAACATGCCGGGATCCTCCACCTTTCCCGTCTAGGCTGAAAAAGAAAGACGATAGTAAGCAATTTCAGAGGTTCCTGGACGTTCTTTGACAGCTGCATATTAATATTCCCTTAATAGAAGCATTAGAGCAGATATCGAGCTATGTGAAATTCCTCAAGGATATTCTAGCCAACAAGAGAAAGATCGGAGAAAATGAAACAGTTGCACTAACATATGAGTGTAGCGCTTTTTTTCAAAATAATCTCCCTGCTAAAATGAAGGATCCTGGGACTTTTACATTACCCTGCACCATAGGAGGAAAGATGGTCAGGAATGCACTGTGTGATTTGGGGGCGAGCATAAATTTAATGCCCTTGTCAATCTTTAAGAAGCTGGACATCGGCGAAGCCAGACCAACCACGATTACATTACAGTTAGCCGATAGATCAATAAAGCTTCTAGAGGGCAAGATAGAAGATGTTCTCATGTAGGTAGACAAGTTTATCTTCCCCGCAGATTTTGTTATATTGGATTATGAGGCAGATAGAGAAATCTCTATCATCCTAGGACGCCCATTTCTCGCCACAGGGCGAACATTGATTGATGTGCAGAAAGGAGAGTTGACCATCCGGGTCAATGATCAAGAGGTAAAGTTCAACGTACTCAATGCGTTGAAATATCCATGAGATATAGAAAACTGCCAATATATCGAAGAACTGCAGGGAGAACAGTTGCATGAACCCCTGAAGGAAATGGAGGAGGAAGATTTTGAAGACGGCACAATATTGGAGGAGGATTCCACCGCAATTCATGCTGAATCTAATTTCGAACCACTCAAGTTATCTGAATGGACTTCACAGTGCATTAAGCCATCTTTAGAAAAGCCACCCGTGTTAGAGTTAAAGTCATTGCCGATGCACTTAAAGTATGCTTACTTGGGAAGTAACGACGCGTTACCAGTTATCATCTTTGCATCACTAAGTAAGGAGAAAGAAGATGCTCTCATACGAATCCTAAGAAACAACGCAAAAGCCTTAGGATGGACCTTGGCAGATATTCGAGGAATCAGTCCTTCGTATTGCATGCACAAGATTCGTCTGGAGGAAGGAAAGAATTGATCAGTAGAAAGGTAGTGTCGCTTAAACCCTGCCATGAAGGAGGTTGTAAAGAAGGAAATAGTGATGTGGCTGGACACCGGTGTCATCTACCCGATATCTGATAGCAGCTGGGTGAGCCCAGTGCAGTGTGTTCCAAAGAAAGGGGGGATGACAGTCATCACCAATGACAAGAATGAATTGGTTCCCACAAGGATAACTATGGGGTGGAGAATCTGCATGGACTATCGCAAGCTAAATTTGGCCACTAAAAATGACCACTTTCCACTCCTGTTCATTGACCAGATATTGGACAGACTTGCGGGGAACGGATTTTTCTGCTTTCTTGATGGCTATTTAGGGTATAACCAAATAGCAATTGCACTGGAGGACCAAGACAAAACAATCTTCACGTGCCCATTTGGTATGTTCGCATTCCGACGCATGCCATTTGGACTCTGTAATGCACCAAGAACTTTTCAACGATGCATGATGGCAATATTTTCGGATTACTTGGAAGAGTTTGTCGAGGTTTTCATGGATGATTTCTCAGTTTTCGGCAGTAACTATGACTCCTGTTTGACCAACCTCGAGAAAGTCTTGAAGAGATGCGTGGAAATAAATCTTGTACTGAATTGGGAAAAATGCCACTTCATGGTGGAAGACAGAATAGTTCTGGGTCACAAAATCTCCAAGGCAGGAATGGAAGTTGATCAAGCAAAAATCGACGCAATTTCCAAATTATCCCCACCGGTGAATGTAAAGACACTGAGGAGCTTTCTGGGTCACATGGGATTTTATTGAAGATTTATCCGCAATTTCTCTCAGATCGTAAGGCCCCTTAGTACACTCCTCGAAGTTGACCGCGAGTACAAATTTGATGATGCCTACACTAAGGCATTTAACACATTAAAAGATGCACTTATTTTCGCCCCGATTTTGGTTGGGCCAGATTGGACACAACCCTTTGCATTAATGTGTGATGCTAGCGGATATGTTGTGGGCGCAGTGTTGAGTCAGCGCCAGGAAAAGGTATTGCATCCCATTTATTATGCAAGTAAAACACTGAACGATGCGCAGAAGAACTATACGACCATAGAGAAAGAAATGCTCGTAGTGGTATTTGCACTGGAGAAGTTTTGAGAGTACCTGATCGGAACAAATATGGTGGTGTATATAGACCACTCTGCGATTAAATATCTAATGATGAAGAAGGATTCAAAACCAAGATTGATACAGTGGATGTTGCTCCTGCAAGAGTTTGACCTAGAAATTAAAGATAAGAAGGGCACCGAGAACCAAGTCGCAGATCATTTGTCAAGACTGGAAAACTGCGAGGTTCAAGGGACAGAAAAAGATATTGAGGAAAGATTCCCCGATGAGTTGCTGATGGTAGTGGACGTTAATGTTCCATGGTATGCAGACATAGTAAACTTTATAGTTTGCGGTCAATTACCGAATGATTATACCTACCAGCAGAAGAAGAAAATGAGACATGATGCAAAATTTTATTTCTGGGACGATCCATTCCTATATTGACAAGGACCTGATCATATAATACGTCGATGCATTCCTGAGCACGAAGTCAAGAGCATTTTAGAACTCTATCATGAGTCCCCATATGGAGGACATTTTGGGGGGCAAAGGACTGCAGCAAAAGTCTTACAGTGCGGCTACTTTTGGCCAACTCTGTTCAAGGATGCCAATGCCCATATTGTGCAATGCGACAGGTGCCAAAGGACAGGGAATATGTCCAAAAGAAATGAAATGCCATTGACGCCAAAAAGTTGAATTATTTGCATGTGCCAAGAATGATGCAGCCACTGTGGCGAAGTTTTTGAAGAAGAATATTTTTGCGCGCTATGGAACGCCACGTGCCTTAATCTGCGATGAAGGCTCTCACTTCATCAACCACTTAATTGCTAACCTGTTGACTAAATTCAATGTTAGCCATCGAGTGGAAACTGCTTATCACCTACAGACTAATGGGTAGGTAGAGATTTCGAACAGAGAGATCAAAACTATCTTGGAGAAGGTAGTTAATACTGCCAGGAGGGATTGGGTACCCAAGCTTGACGAGGCACTATGGGCTTATAGGATTACCTACAAAACACCAATTGGCATGTCTTCATATGCCCTGGTCTTCGGAAAAGCTTGTCATCTGCCGCTTGAGTTAGAATACAAGGCAATGTGGGCATGCAAGAAGCTGAAGTTCGATTTAGCCAGTGCGAGGAAAGTTCGAAAGTTACAATTGAATCAGTTGAATGACGAAGGGATGCCTATGAAAATGCCAAGATATATAAGAAGAAAACGAAGAAATGGAATGATGACCGCATAAACGACCGGACATTAACAGAAGGTCAGTAGGTATTTCTTTTCAATGCGCGTCTGCGACTGTTCCCTGGAAAGTTGAAGTCTCGCTGGTCCGGGCCATTCTGGATCAAGACCATCTTTCCCTCATGGCACAGTGGAATTAACAACTTTGGATGGGAGCAGCGTATTCAAAGTCAATGGTCAGCAGATCAAATCCTACTATGGGGGCGACTTCGATCGGCGCATAGACACCATTGATTTGGGCAAGCAGGAATAAAATGCTTGCAGAGAAAGCGATTGCGGTAATTCTGAGAACTTCTTCCAGTTGGCCTTCCCATCTATGTTTAGTTTCTTTGTTTATAGCTTTCTTTTACCGTTTGTTTCATTTTATGATCACTATTTAGTAGGATTAGTCTTTAATGTTCTAGAAGTTTCATATGTTTACATACGTTGAATGTAGTAGTGTTGGGCGCATGATTTTGTGAATGTTTGGATAAATCACCATAAGACCTTTTCAACTTGCGTTAGGAAGAGAGGAAAATAAACTGGTATATAATGAGGGGATGGGTGTAGTAAGTAGAAAGAAGAGGAGATATGCATCTAATACACCCAAATACATTACAGTGAGGGGTGTGTTGCACACATATGCGTCCTTTGCCCAGTCTTAGTTAAATGCACTATGTTGAGGTATCCTCCAGAAATGTATTTAGTTAAGGGGTGTGATGCGGGGATGTATGTGTGTGCCCATCCTCAGCAAAAATGTATCTACGTTTATTGGAAGCATGACATGAATTTCTAATCATGCACCCTTCCGATTCAAATTGTAAGTTAACCAAATTCTTTGACTCCTATACAGGTAATAGAAATTATTTTGTAATGCGATCATTTGTAATATATTTGCACACTTTGTTAATAGTCAATACAATCAAAGTATATAATTCACTCTACTCTTTGCCTGTGCCTCTTTCTTTATCTTCCTTTGTTAATCTTTGCTATATTTTTACTCTTATATTTTTACGATCTTCATTGCGTTGCTATGATGTATTTTATGTTACACTTAGAAACATTTCCCATACTTAGTAAATTCTGATTAACACTTAGTTAACTCTTAGTTTAGCAGTACTTTACCTTTTATCTTTCAAAGTCCTGCTCAAACCTTCTTTTTGAAATTTTCTTCTAAGTGTTTGTCTAGTCTATCTAAACAACGCAATGAGGACCTTGCCCATCTTTAAAATTGGGGGTGGGGAAGGTCTGAGCAGATGAAATAAGAAGTATGCAGTATTTCAAAAAATGCGTCCATTTTCCATTAAAAAAAAAGAAAATTTATGCAAAACTCCAATGTTAGCGCAAGGGAAAATTTCAAAACTATTCCCAACCTGATAAGAGTTTAGTTGTGAAAGGAGCCTGCTCGTAGTTGGATGTTCATATGACACCCGTAGGAGCAAGCCAAAACAAAGGTGGGTTTCCAAGAACAACGTAGTATAAACCAAAAAGAGAAAAAGAATGCAAGGGACAACTCCTCTGATTATCATGAGTTAAAGTTAGAACTGGCACACAGCCGTAGTTGGATGTTCGCATGACACCTGTGGGGACAAGCCAAAACGTGACCAACTGTCTCTAAGTGAATAAATGATGCAAAGTTTTGCTCACCGCATATAGATACATCAAGTTGTTTTGATAAAGAAGAGATAAACATTCTATTTTGAAAACTAGAAAAGTGTCTTTGAGCAGAATTTTGTTACATAGAAGAATAAAGTAGGGCTTGGCAAGGATAAAAGGAAAGTGCGATGTTAGGTAATGTGCCCAAGTGTAACATTCAGAGTGACCAATCATCGCAAAAATATAGGATAGGAATAGAGCATGATTGCCTTGGTAGAAGATATGCTTGCGGACAAGCATATATCTAAATTTGGGGGTGTGATAACTTGTAGAAATACAAGTTATTTATGCCACCTTATCTAGATATTGCGGCCAAAAGTTAGTAATTATGCGACAATTGTACGAAAATTAGCCTAGTATGACAATAATTATAAATGTTTGCAATTACACCCACTAACGCCAAAAAGATGGAAGACAAGCCAAACTTTACTCTGTTTTGAAGGAGACCAAGTCACCGCTTGCGCTCAAGGCTCATGAGAATCTAATCAATGCATCTCTATCACATTGCGTCCGTCGATCAACTATGAAGAGACGTTACCGAAGTAACGACGCAATGCGACAGTTGGTCCAGAGCTATGCTTCAACCGCATGAGGCAATAAAAACAAACACCGCATTGAAACTTTGATCGAAAGATGCAACTGAGCAACGCGAGAGCGGAGGATTGAGACACGTGTACAACTAACGGTTGTGTAGAATTGATGGTCTGATTGCATAACATAAGGAATAATATCCCTCCATCTACGGAATTACCATAACCATCAAGTGGGGACCACAAGACCAGAGTCAAAGGATCTGCTCCTACAAATAACCCAGTGATTTCAGAGAAAAGTATGCTATTTGATACTGGGCTAAGTGCTGTAAGATTTTAGAGAGAAAAGATTGAGCTGAGTGCTGAAGAGAAGAAATCCAGGAAGAGAATGAGATAAGGCCGAGAGGTGAATTAGATCCGACCTGCCGTATACCTGATCGAAGCTCTGTGCAGAGACCCCTGCTGCCGGTGGAGCAAGCCTGAGAAGGAAGCTCTTCCTGCCATCGAAACCATCTTATCTAGCAAGTAGGTCTCCATTGAATTTGTACCAAGACATTGGCACTTGTTGTATCTGTTCTATTTCTCTATGATTGTATTCCATATTTTCTTTATCTCTTCATTCACACATCATATATCAAACACTTAGTAGAAATATTAAATGTTTCGATAGATTCCATTTACCATTTTCTATCTATTTCTGTTCACCCATTAGTCACTTTCTTCATGATGTTTTCTTAATCCCTTGATGAGCAATACGAATCACCAAGAACTTAATATGTATTAAAGTTATAAAATACGTTTAGCTAAAGCATGTTAGATGACATCTTCAGCTGTGAGAGCAGAAGTGAAGATGTCATCCTGATCTATCGAGAGAAGTTCAGAAGAGTGTGTTAACTAAAGCGAGTAGTACTTCCAGACATGGAAGCCACCTTGTATTCATTACTTTAGACTCTATTTCACCACAGACATGTGGGGAACACGGCTGATCACTGAGAGGTGTACGCTAAGAGAAGAGCGGAATAGTATTTGTATCTTTAATTCAATTAAGAACTTGCTTTGTTTGTAATATTTATCTTTCTCTTTCTATACTGTTCATAAAACTTGTCACCGCATTCCACGTCTTTGCACAACCTTTACAGCCAGCCTTAATCCTAGCATCTTGCACATAAAGCTTGTATCTTGTAACATCTAGCTTAGGTTTATTGTATTTTTATGTTTTATCGCATCTTTACCGCTTTCCTTTATTTTACTGCAATTTATATACCGTACACACCTCTTTATAAAGAATTCAAAACCTGGTCGCATATATCATGAACATACCACAATAACCGGCACCACTTCCCCAAGTTCGACCTCAGATCACACCGAGAAACTTGCGGTGGAATTACACTTGGTTCCATCATAAGGAAACTTGTGACAACGCAGAGCATACTACATGAGCATCCCTAATTAACGCATAAATAGCAGTAGTATCACATCATTATGAGCACTTAATATCATACATACCGAACACGTTACAGTATGCAATGTTATGTACTAGACCTGACATATGTTACTCAGTAGGGATCGTCAGTAGATACCAGTCTAATCCTGGACGTGATCATTGGATTGCCGTTAAGAACATCTTAAAGTATCTCAGGAGAACTAGGGGCTACATGCTCGTGTATAGTGCTAAGGATCTGATCCTTACTAGATAGGTCAGCTCTAGTGGTTGTCCGGTTCGTGTTCGAGCGGAGATAGAAGTGTTTCGGGAGCTTCAAAGGTAATGTTCCAAAAAAATCCTAATTAATTAATTTAGGGTTGTATGTTTAATTTGTGCAATTAGAGTAAAATTGATCCTCATTTCTGCTGCGCATGCCTATTTTTCCATCAATATGTAAATCGATGTTTAGTCTGCCAACAAGTGAAACTTGAGAGGCAGAGGCCAATAGTATAACTAAACGCACTCCCAGTGCCTGTGTGGAAGTGGGGGCATATGATAATGGACTTTCTTTGCCTAGGACGCCCTCAGGATATGATGGCATTTGGGTGATAGTCAATAAACTGATCAAGACGACCAAGTTTGTACTAGTAAAAGTTACTTTTATGCTGGATCGTCTAGCTAAAATTTATGTAGATAGGATAATCAGTCAGTATGGAGCCCTAGTTTCGATAGTGTTGGATTGAGACTCGAGGTTTACTTCGAAATTCTGGCCTAGTCTACAAAAAGCTATGGGCACTAAATTGCATTTCAGTATGGCTTTCATCCACAAACGGATGGACAGTCAGAAAGAACTATACAGAAACTGGAAGACATGTTAAGAGCATGCGTATTACAGTTCAAAGGAAGTTAGGATACGCAATTACCTTTGATTGAATTTGCGTACAACAACAATTATCATTCAAGTATTGGAATGGCTCCCTATGAAGCATTGTACGACCAACCTTGCAGAACCCCGGTATGTTGGAATTAAATTGGAGAATGGAAATTATTGGGTTTGGAATTGGTTCAACAGACAACTGAGAATGTGAAACTTATCAGAGATAACCTTAAGGCGGCCCATGATAGACAGAAGAGTTATGCGGATAAGCGAAGAAGAGAACTAGAATTTGAAGTCGGAGATCAGGTATTTCCTCAATTGTCCCCATGGAAAGGAATTCTCCAGTTTAGAAGAAAAAGGATGTTAAGTCCGCGATATTTCGGACCATATGAGATTGTGGAACGAGTTAGCCCAGTAGCTTATAGATTGCAGTTACCTTCGGAGCTAACTCGTATTCATGACATGTTCCATGTGTCAATGTTGAGGAAGTATGTGCCTGATTCTATGCACATACTAGCAGTACAACCAGTACAGCTCAAGGAAGATTTATCATATGAAGAAGAGCCTATCGAGATTTTAGACAGGAAAGACCAAGTGCTCAGAAATAAGACGATACCATTGGTAAAGGTATTATGGCGTAATCATGGAATTGAGGAAGCAACCTGGGAACCCGAAGAGCAAATGAAAAGGAGATATCCTCAACTTTTCAAATGATATTTCAGGTAAATTTCGAGGACGGAATTTCTTTTAGGGGGAGGTAATTGTAAACCCCAAATTCTACATTTTCTATTTAAGTACGCTTAGCCATAAGGATATTATGTAATTAATGATGAAGTCTCGTTAGTGTGGTGCTTGATCTCGCTCATGAGGATGATTTTATAAGGAAGGTCTCGCTCATGATGTCAATCTCGCTAGTATTGATGATCTTGTTAATGAAGGTTCCACTAGTAAACAAACCATTTGAAGCAACTTGATGGGAATTTTAAGGAATTTAACAAGGAATTATGTTGTTTCAGGTCAAGAGGAGCTAGAAGAAGCTTATAAACAATTAAGAGCCCTGATGAGTAGTGAGTGACTAAAATAAATTAATGTTTTCAATGTTTATGCATAAAAGACCATACGATTTCAATAATGTTTGATGATAAGTTTATACGTTTTCAAGCAACCAAGTTTTTATGAATTGCATAGCATTTCTTCTCCAGCATGTATATGTTTTATCGCATGCCAAGGTTATATGTTAATTCATTACAAAAGCTAAGTTGCTATGATGAAGCATGTGTTATTTAGATAAAGGCTATGATTGAATGATTCTTAATGTAAATGTTTTACTTTTAAAGCTTGATTTGATGCTAGAGAAGAACCCGATACTGAAGAGAAGAACCTCGTACTGAAGGACTCAGAGAAGGTACCTGGGTAATAGTACCTGAGGTGTTGACGGTACTTAGTAACTCCACGTGCACATAGGTAGTTCTGAATGAAAGGTCAAAGTATGGGTCTCTTAGGCCATATACCAGCAAAGAGAGGCTGAAGTATGGGTCTCTTGGTCGGATACAGACGTTGGGAGCTAGAGCGATGTATGCTCGTTCTCAACTAAGGTTTAATGATGTTTATTGATGTTTAATAAGTTTTCTTCTCAGAAGCTTGATGTTATGACCATGTTTATGTTTTAAAGGAAGTTGCTTGAAATGTTTCCCATTATGTTTACATGTTGTATAATAATGTGAAGCATGGCATAATATGATTTCTATAGTCACTAACTAGTTATGTTTTCCTTTCCCAGGTAGCGGTCAAATTCCTCAAGGTTGATCCTGCTGCTATTTGCCACTGAAAGGCTCGACTAGATTAAAGAATTTAGGTTAATGTTGTATATTGTGAAGGAAATCGAACTCGAGATTTCCATGAGCAGCGAAATATAGATCATTCCAAATTACAGTCATGAATGAATATTACATTTACAGTCGTAAACAAAACATTCGGTTATACAATTAATACAAAAATTACAGCATGAACAACTAAAAATGAACAAGGAGAAAAGTCTACGAACATTTGTAGACTCATCTCCATGCTCCTTGCTCACGAACGCTCGAACACAGAAACCTCGAATGCTCGAACAACATGACCGCAACACTGCACGAACAATTGGTACTCGTCCTCAACGATCGCCTTGGTCACGAAATCCTCAGCAACACGAGCGACCTCCATAGAACCTCAACGGTGTTGAGTTAAGTATGACACCACTAAGAAGATTACCTTGGTATTCTCGGTGTGAAAATCCAGAGGGTGGGCTCTGTTCGGAATTGGTATGAGGTAGATAGAGAAGGAAAGATCGATCGTGTACATGATTGGGCAAGTGGGAGATTGTGGAGACCTATCTTATAGCTAAGCGATCGTCTAGCAAAAGCTAAGCGATCGTTTAGCTCAGTGTCTGTCGCCTACAAAACACTACATGATCGTTTACTAAAACACGCTGTCGCTTAGTAAACTCATATTTACTTGACCAGCGCCGTGAGTTTTCTTTTTGCGAGAGAAAATCTCAAAACAAATTTTTGACAAAAAACTTCTGATAAAACTTACTAAAATTAGGAAAACCATTTTTCTTTTTAACTCACGGTTACCATGAATCACCACTGTGAACTAATAAACTTATGTACCAGAAAGAAATAACCACCCACTCAATTGGTTATTAAAGAAAAAGAATTAATTATCCATTAATTAATATTATTATAAATATAAATGATAACCAACTTATCATATTATATTTATAACCTATAGTTTTAATATTTCATTTCATGAGACATATAAACCATAGTTCTTTTTCTATTCCATGGTACTTAATGCAGATCTCATTTACATCAATCATTCACTCGATGTATCTCATACATCATACCGATTACATCATATATAATCAAAATACCTGTTGTCAATTTGAACACTTCAAATCAATCACCAAGAACTGATCCTCAACTGAATCCATTGAGCTACCATGGGGACCTTATGGACCTGTAGCCCAAAGCTCCAATGGTACGTGAATAACTGACAAAACTCTTTAGTCATGGGATCCACCATCCGTTAACTACCAGGCACTCCACTAAAGATCGACAACTGAACTCTCCTTACTACAGATATATTATGTGTCCATCTTAACCAATCAGCATTGCGACAACCCTTCACAGATCGCTCGTAAGTATAGCTGGGCCAATAACCGTTATGCCCTTGTAGTTACATCTAACTTCTTAAGTACCACTGATCCCTCTAATGAAAATAAGTCATAGTCCTACTATGACTGAGTCTTCTCTCCCAAAGAGAAGCTGTGGCCACTATGTTCAAGCCCTGGAATCAGCCCTTAAGGGAGCAATCTCTCTACTTATCCCTGTTTTAGGAAAGAAGTGAATTCCATCTTATGGATTGAGTTCCCAGCTCCCAGATCAGACAAGTCCCCAAAAATGTAGGCATGTTGAGTTGGCAATTTGGCCATTCTCACCCATACTAATCAAAGGACCGCCTTCAAAGGTAAGAGTTCTAAAACACTCAGGATTGAGGTCGTGTCACCTATGGTCGTTTAGGTGAGATGTAAGTCTCTAGTACCAACGCTATTATATATAGAGTCTAGTCATCTCGTGGTCTAGGTCTTAGACAAACTCTTTGTATAGGACACCCTCGTTCGCACGTCTCCATACGAATGGTCAGGATTTACCATCTGTAGTAGTTTACAACACTTGCAAACTTTTACAAAGCAGACCATATCCGTAGTGTCACCAGAATTAGGTATCCCACCTTAATCCTTATACTACAGACCTATTTAGGTTATTACTTAAGGCATTATCCACTTGTATATCACATGTACATGCTTAAGTTCACATAAGATAACCAAGAAGCTTTGTTTATTGGATATGAGTAAATGCCAGAATTAAATAACACTTATTTTATTTATGAAACAATGTGTATCTTCAGAAAATAATGAAACTCCGGGAGAATTAGGACACCAATCTCAACAATCTCCCACTTGTCCTAATGATTCGGGAGACTTATGTACAATACAATAAAAAATGTACAATATACAATAAACTAGGGCATACCCTAGTATCATCTCCCACTTGCCCTAGAAAGGATGCTGCACGTCCCTGATAACGGGCAGAAATGCACGTTATTACAATTCAAAGATGTAAAACAATGAAGGATTGTAATGGTAAAAATACATAAAATCGTGTCCAAAAGAATTAAGTGAGAACATTACGATCGCATGTGTCCATCGCATTAAAGCAGCTAAGTTACGCATTTTGTGCAGGAAAATGCATTGGCGCAAGGAAGAATTGCGATCCAAGGAATTCACTATTCGAGCGCATTAAGAGATTGCGACCACAAGGTTATGCAATCGTTTGCATTCGCAAAGATCTGCTCGACAAGGTGGCCGCATAGAGACGGCGCATCAAGGTGAAAGCTTAATAAATCACAATGGGACAGAAAGCTGATGACGGTCGAATTCGAATTTAGTTGACAAGTTGTTAATGATGAAACACATGCCTCTATTTTTTATCTCATACACTAGAATCAACTTAGTTTTAGGACAGTCAATTCATGAAATATTTCTAGAAGTTAGTGGTCCACCAGTTTTCTTTCAAACGGACTTGTATGAAACCTCCTACGAGCATTGCATGAATTCTTTCAATCTTTTAGCAATGAGGACATTGTTGTGTTTAAATTTGGGGGTACAGTATGCATTTTCGGTATTCATTTTCAACCTTGCTATTTTAGGCCTTTCTAAAAAAAATATATCATAACGTTGCGATCGTATTCTACTCGTAGTTGGATGTCCACATGACACCCGTGGGGCAAGCCAAAACGAAGGTAGGAATCGTGATCAACGCATAAATAAAATGATCGCAACTCCGCTGCCAAATGAGCATGAGTTTAATCTGAGGAAGAGTGCTTTGCTCGTAGTTGGATGTCTGCATGACACCAGTGGGGGCAAGCCAAAACGAAGGCTAAGGACTTGGATCAGCACAAGGTCATAGAAAGAATATCTAAACTACTTAAGGATAAAAATCATTTCAAAACACCCCAGTTGAAAATTTTTTTTCTTATGAAATAAATCATGTGATGCCCGAAAAACAAGTAAAGTCTTTTTTAAGGTTAAACTTGCGGTCTCTAAATTTTAGAAATATTTTAAGAAAAGACCTGAATAGAAATTAAGGAGATTTTGGTACATAGGATTTGAATAAGGCAGCTCGAGAAATCTAGGAAAGAAAAAGGCGACTGACTTTCTAGAGAAAATCTTTAGTTTATGCTTGAGGACAAGTATTGTTTTAAATTTGGGGGTGTGATAACGAGCAGAAATGCACGTTATTACAATGAAAAGATAAAAAATAATGAAGGATTGCGACGGTAAAAATATGTAAAATCGTGTCCAAAATCATTAAGTGAGAACATTGCGATCGCATGCGTCCATCGTATTAAAGTAGCTAAGTTACGTATTTTGTGCAGGAAAATGCGTTGGCACAAGGCATAATTGCGATCCAAGGAATTCAGCGACCGAGCGCATTAAGAGAGCGAGATTAGAACCGCTTAAGCAAGAGATAGAGACTTAGAGATAAGTTCTATTTGCTAACATGCATCGCATGCACCCTTGAAATAGGTTATGGTAGTATGTGGTCGCCTTGTGTATGTGTGTGTCATTCATCATTGCATAGACAAGAATAGAGGCTTAGACATAAGTCCTATAGACATCATCGCATACATCGCATGTGTTATAAAACTAAGAGCGAGAGCATTTTCATTGAGAGATGACTTGCTGTTGTATGTGTGTAGCATGATCGCATAACGTGAACACAATCTTAGGAAGTGTTAGCTAAATCCTTTCTCAACCCATTCCTCCGCATACTCATTGTAACTTTCATTTGTATTAACTATTTTCTCAATTCCGCCACATAGAATCTATACCTTAAACAAACATACCAATTAATGCATTTTTTATTTGTCATCGCAAAGTTATCAGAAATCATCGTCGCATACTGTCTCCATAGTCCCTGTGTTTGACCCTGGGCTTACCAGGAAACCTAGTAGAATTTATACTTGGATTTTGCTAGGAAAACTTGCATGCACAACGCACACACTACCATCACAATATACAACAATATTTCATCTCATTAACAACGCATCAAGTTTTTGGCCCATTCGCAAACCCCATCCTGTTAGCGAACGACCGCAATAGGCCCATCGGGGACTATGCATCGCCCAACCTTTATGATTTCTCACCAGGAATCATGAGGCCAGCCTTAGACGGATTGAAATTTAAGATGAAACCGATGATGCTGTAGATGATTCAAACTGTCGGACAGTTTGGTGGTAGGCGTGGCGAGGATCCGCATGCCCACCTTTGGAGTTTTATTGAAATCTGCAATATGTTTGTGTTCCCAAACATCTCCACTGAGGAGGTTCGATTAACATTGTTCCCATTTTGGTTCTATGACCAAGCACGAAAATGGGCTTATTCTCTTGAACAAGGGGAGATTACATCGTGGGAACAGGTAGTGGAAAAGTACATGAAGAAGTGCTTCCCTCCGACAGAGAACGCTAGAAGGAGGAAGTTGATTACCAATTTTGAAATAGATATCGATGAATCGCTCAGTTATGCCTGGGTGAGGTTTAAGCGACTGGTGCGCGATTGTCCATACAACGACTTACCAGATTGTCTTCAGTTGGAAATTTTCTACCACAATTTGAACAGTGCATCGCAGACGGCTACCAATATGGTAGCAGCTGAAGGTCTACTTGACAAAACTTACGACGAGGCCAAGAATATACTTGATCGTATTTACAAGAACCATGAAGATTGGACAGAAAGCAATCAAAGACTGAGAATTAAAGACAGTGACGCAAATAATGGGGCCATTGCATCCCTACAAAACCAAATGACTATGATGATGAATTTGATACAAGGAATCGCAATCAGCAGCCCATGAATGCATAGGGGGCAAGTCAATGCAATCGACCAAACAAGCGCAAGTTGCGCTACTTACGATGAAGGCCATCTAATGGAAGAGTGTCCGAGGAACCCACAGTTTGTCTATTTTGTGAAGAATAATCATTTTTCCAATACTTACAACCCTGGGTGGAGAAACCACCCTAACTTAGTGTGGAAAAATCAACAACAAAATTTTCATCCAATGGCGCAAAAAGAAGGGCCACAAGGATTTTTCCTGCAAACAAATGATCAAACGAAAAATCAGGCTAGCAGTTCGCAGGCGCCATAATCTTCATCTCTAGAAAGTTTACTAAAGTAGTATATTGAGAAGAATGAAACAGTTCTCCAGAATCAAGCAACGTCCATCCGAAATCTTGAAATTTAGATAGGACAGATTGCGAGCAAACTCAAAAGTAGACCGCAAGGGGCATTGCCGAGTTCTACGGAGCTTCCATGCAACCCAGTGAGTACGGGAAAGGAAAAATGTCAAGTTGTGATGTTGCGAAGCGGAAAGAAAGTGGAGGAGGAGAAGGAGCCAAGCAGGATTGTTCCGATTGCGATGGAACCACAGATCCTGTTGACTGAAGAAGAAATAGAAAAACAAGAGATGATGGAACCGGAGATTGTATCCACTTCGAAGCCAAAAGAACAGGGAACCGTGAAAATACAATTGCCACAATTCCCCCAGAGACTTAAAAAGAAGAAAAATGATGAAGTGTAGTATCAACGCTTCATGGACATGCTGAAACAGTTGCATATCAACATTCCTTTCATTGAAGCGATTGAACAGATGTCAAAGTATGCGAAGTTTCTGAAGGACATGGCGACGAAGAAAAGAAGCACTGGTAAGTTTGCAATGATGGCGTTAACACAACAAGCAAAAACCATAATTCCACCAAAAATGCGCGACCCTGGGAGTTTCACAATACCCTGCTCGATTGGCAGGTTATACATTGGTCAAGCGCTTTGCGATCTTGAGGCCAACATCAACTTAATGCCCCTCTCAATTTTTAAGCAGCTGAATGTGGGGCAGCTGGCGCCCACGACGGTGACTCTCCAATTAGCTGACAGGTCCCTTATGCATCCAGAAGAGAAGGTGAATGATGTCCTGGTCACGATTGAAAAATTTATCTTGCCGGCAGACTTCATCATCCTTGATTATGAAGCGGATAAGGACTCTCCAACTTAATACCCATCATTCTGAGATGACCATTTTTATCCACTAGTCGCGCTCAGATTGATGTGTACAAGGGAGAAATCACACTGAGCATGAACGGATAGAAGATCGGGTTTGATATTATCAGAGCCATGAAATATTCAAAAGAAGAAGACCTCACTGAGTTCGATGATGAACCCAGTTTATATGAAGAAGAAAAGTCTGAAGATGAAGATGAAAGAGAGGATGTGACCGCATGCATAGCAGCCTACAATGCAATCACATAAATAACAACCAAAGAAGAAAAGATGACAATGAATGAAGAAAGAAAAACACCAAAACCATCCTTGGAACAACCACCGACAGTAGAGCTGAAAACCTTTCCAAACCAGATGAATCCCTCGGGTCATGACTAAGGTAGGGTTGATTCTGGAGCTTGAATGATATGGAGCCACACACCTTCTCATGGCCCGAGAGGTTGTCTCAATTCTGATGGAGACTTCCTTGACCATACACTATTTGACCACATGTGAGTTTCCTTATGAAATGAATAAGCATAAACGTGATAAAATCAAAAGTGAGTCAAAATATTATGTCTGAGAAGAGCCTTATTTGTGGAATTTTTTTTCGAATCAGGTTATTAGGAGGTGTGTTCCTAACAACGAATTTTTTTCTATTTTAGAATTCTATCATAAGCATGCATGTGGTGGACACTTTAGTCCCAAATGAACTGCTAAAAAAGTCCCTGAGTCCGGTCTGTATTGAGATACTTTATTTAGGGATGTATATTTCCTCTATAAGACTTGTGAACGTTGCCAAAAATCAGGAGGTTTGTCCCATAAGAATGAAATGCCCCAAGTTCCCATTATTTTCTGTGAGGTATTTGATGTGTGGGGGATAGATTTTATGGGACCTTTGAAGGAACTCGTTTACAAGCAGATCCATGAGCGGAAGCGGATTGTCCAAATTCCACTTAGATTGAAAACAAACATTTACAGCAAACATACAGATTATGCATCTTAATAAAAATTACAGCATGCTTTTAAACAACAAAAAGGGTTCAAGTAATTATATCTTTGAAGAACACTTCTTCTTGTGCAACCCTCGAACTATCAAGAACTTCTCGAGCAGTCACAAACTTCTCTTGCAGCAACGAAACTCGAACCAAAAGGGAAGGACACTACCACTTGGTATCCACGGTATACTCAGGGTGAAAACCCAAGAGTGGTGGGCTTGGACTATTTTGGTTATGAGGGAGTTTATGAGTTTTGAGGAGGAAGACGATTAAGGAAGCTTTCTATCGTATAACAAAGAAGCCTCAATCATATAGTGAAAATCTCATGTTGTATAGGCTCTGCAAATCGTGTAATGTTGTTATGGAAAAAATAAAATCATATTTTATTTATTCCATTTTGCCATAAAAACAAACTAACCTCCCACAAGGTGGTTAGAGAGAAAAATGGATTAATTATCCAAATAATTAATAATATAAATAAATATGATAACCAACTTATCATATTATATTTATAGCCTATAGTTTTAATATTGCATCATATACAATATAAACTATAGTTCTTTTTCTCCAGTTTATGGTATTTAATATAAATCATATTTATATTAAATTTAACATCTATGAATCTCATTCATAGTAAAAGTATTTGAATCACATTCAAATATTCATTCCTCCAATTAAACTATAATGTATCAATTATATTTTGTCAATTATATCATATATAATTGAATCAATTTCATTATATCATATATAATTAAATTCCCTCTTATTAATTTAAACAATTCAAATTAACCGAAAAACTGATTCTCAACTAAATCCTTTGAATTACCAAGGGGACCTTATGGACCAGTAGGTTGAAGCTCTAATGGTACGTGAATAATTAATTAAACTCTTTAATTACATTATCCAGCATCCATTAACTGTCGGGCACTCCACTAAAGACCAACAACTGCATTCTTCGCACCATAGATATATTTCCGTGTCCATTGGATATAACCAATCAACAGTACGATGAGCCTTCACAAATTGCTCGTTAGTACAGTTGGGCCAAATTATTGTTTTGCCCCTGTAGTTACCTTTAGCTCCTTAACTACCACTGATCCCTCTAATGAACAATAGATCATAGTCCTACTATGATTAAACCCCTCTTGAGCAAAGAGAGGGTGTGGCGCCACATTGTTCAAGACCTACAATCAGCCCTTAAGGGAGCAATTTATCTACTTACCCCTGTTTCGAAGAAGGAGTGAATTCCATCTTGCATAGTTGAGTTCCCAGCTCCCCAATCAGACAAATCCCAAAAATGATAGGTTTGTTGAGTCGGCGATTTGGCCACTCTCACTTATACAAATCAATGGACTTCCCTCATAGGTAGGAGTTCACAACTTTCTAAGGATTAAGGTCATGTTACCTATAGTCATCCTAATGAAATTAAAGTCTCTATTATGAATGGTGTTATATAATGAGACTAAACATTTTGTGGTCCAGTCTTATACAAACTCCTTTGTATTGAATATCCCCGCTCGCATGTCTAATATATGAATGATCATAATTAGATCATTTTTAGCACTTTACAACAATTGTAACACCTACAAAGCGGGTCATACTCGTAGTGTCATTAGGATAAAGTACCCAGCCTTATCCATATACTACAAACCATTTAAGTTATCACTTAAACACGATCCACCTGTATGTCTCAACATACATGTTTAAGTTATAACGATAACCTTGGATGTTAGTTTATTGGTTTATGGTTAATGCAACTAAAATATCACATATTTCATAGACTAAGTAAATAAAATATAGAATATTATTAATCACATACAAGTTTGTTCATACGAGGTTTACAAACTATAAGACCCTACGATATTTAGGGCATCAACCCCAACAACCTTTTCCTTCCTCTTGTGAGTTTAGGTATATTTTATTGGCAGTAGACTATGTTTCCAAATGGGTGAAGCAAAGGCCACTATTGCTGAAGATGCTAAGGTTGTTGCAGGGTTCTTGAAGTTCAACATCTTATGTAGATATGACTTCCTCAAGGCAATCATCAACGATCAAGGATCACATTTCTATAATCGAGTCATCATTTCCTTGCTGAAAAAGTATGGTATACAACATCGTATTGCCACCCTATACCACCCTCAGATGGACGGTTAAGCGGAGGTGTCGAACAGGGAAGTGAAGACCATTTTGGAGAAAGTGGTCAACCTAGGAAGGAAAGATTGGAGCCTTCATCTTGACAATGTGTTGTGGGCTTATAGAATAGCCTTTGAGACCCCTATTGGGATGTCTCCCTGGATGGTCTACGGAAAAGCTTACCACCTTCCATTTGAGATATAACATAAACCGTATTAGGCAATAAAGCAGTGTAACTGGAACCATGAGGCAGCTGGTGAGGCCAGACTTTTGCAGCTCCAAGATTGGAAGAGCTCATGTTAGAATCATTTGACAACTCTCTGATCTACAAAGAAAGGATGAAAGAATTTTATGTCAGGATGATCGCGCCCAAGGAGTTCCAGGTAGGGCAAAATATTTTTTTATACAATTCTCGTTTGAAATTTATGCTTGGAAAACTCCGATCCAAGTGGCTTAGGCCATTTGGCATTTCTCATGTTTACCTTTATGGTGTAGTACATATTATAAATCTCGAGACAGGAAAAAATTTGAAAGTGAACGGGCATAGGCTGATATCGCCTACCGATTGGACTTGTCGATTTACATCTAACAATGAGCCACCACGATCGATCAACCGACCCTAAAAATTTGCACTTCCTAGAGGAAGCCATGCTTTAAATTTTCTTTCTTTCCAATATTAGATTCAATTTTCATAATTTTTCCTTTATCGTTGAGCCTAATATTTTCTATCATTCTTAAATTGTTAGGATTTTTGGTAGAGAATAGCTTATTCAAGTGTTCCAGATCCTCCTTTAACTCTATTGTTCAGGGATGTTTTTTTGATCCCTTGCACTTTATTTTAAATCACATTGGGGACAATGTGAGCTTTAAAAGTTGGGGGTGGGGTGTTTGGATTTTGGAGCAGATTTTTTTCCGTGATAATACTATTTAGGGTTCTTTAGTGCTGTGCTCGAACTATATCTGATGATGATTCTTGCTTGTTTATTGTTTGCCTTGTTGTTTTGTTCCTTGCTATGACCAGCCTATGACGCACTCTTATGAATTGTGTTTACATGAAAATAGGTTAGAAGAAAGGATTCATGATTTTTTTGGCACTTTTGAAAATTTTGCTTGATTTTTTTTATGCATCTTCAAGCCATTTACATATCTATCTTGACCCTTGCAATCTTAAAATTGAATTATGAGGCCACAGGTTTGTTATCACTTCGAAAGGACCTAGTGATGGATATTTGTTTTTCCAAGGTTCAATTTAGTAATGGATGTTTTGAGATGTAGTCAATTGACATCACCATTCACCCGAATGAAGAAAAAATATTAATAAATGAAAAAAAAATGAAAGAAGTTGGAATAAAGAGGGGTTTATTTCTCTTTCTCAAGGGCATGATTAACCTGGGGTGACTATGACACCCATAGTTTCTCTCTGAGCTAAAGTGTCCTAGAGGAATGCGTAAGCTTAGGCACTTTTGAAGGGAAGTCGACATGTAGTTGGATGTCTTTCACATAAGCCATGTGGGCAAGCCAAAACGAAAGTCGCCTTCCTTGATAAAGTTTCCCCTCCATTTGAAAAGAATATATATGTAATAACGGTGATGAGTAGATCGATCTTGACCACTCCAATTTCATGACATTGCTACTTTGAACTTGGGAAACCTGATTTCGGATCTTTCGAAACAGAGTAGAGAAAAACAAATTGAGGATTCATAAGGCTATTTCGGGTATACTCATGTTCAAAATAGATAACTTTATGCTTATGCATGCATGACAAAAACTTGAAACGAATTTCCAAATTTGTCTTGAAATGGCTGAATACTTTGTGATTACCTAATCGATTGTATGTGATATTCTAGTTAACTGCTGCTTGAGTAGGGAACACTGTAGCTTGGTGAGCTGACTATTTTTGTATGATTGCTTGTTCTACCTTGCTCCAGGAGGATCAAGAGCTATTATAGTTTTTAAAATTGCTTGTTCTACCTTGACCCTTAATACATTGATGTTTTTAAAATTTAGTCCCTATTATAGTTTCAATTTAGTCGTTCATTTTGTTTTAACATTTTTATTATTTAGTCCATCAGTAAGAAAATTAGTATAAAAAACTTAGTGATAATTACATGCATTGGTAGATCTAGAACTATATGTTAAGGTGTGCTTGGTATATTTTAAATATTAATGAGTATTTTTTACAAATGTACAAAATTAGTTGGTCCTAAACTATGAATTGTTCTTGTATTTTTTAAACATAGCAATTTAACTCTTTTTGAACATTGCAAAAGTAGCCAAAAAATATAAGGGTATTTGCAAATCTAGCAATAGTTTTTACAATTTTCAAATATAACAAAAAAATTTTTTAACCCGATTCCCGATTCTATTATTTTTACGATCTTACACTCTATATCATGAAATATATCTGATATACTTTATATTTTGGTATATTTTCTAACTAATAAACACTATATTTGATATATAAATCAATTGATATACTTTATTTATAGAATATTGTTTATACAACTCATATCATGACTTTATTTCTGTTATAGTCAATGTTGTTTGTTAGATTATGATGAATATTATTTTTAATTTTTTGTGTTGATATAGAGTTATTTTCATTCAATTAGTTCAATTTTGATGTTGATAATATATAAGTTAAATCATTCATTTTGCTAAGCGATATTCCAATATCAATTATATTAGTTAATTCATTTTATTTTCAACTTTTTATACGATTTTAATTGTATATAAGTTATATTTAATCTGGTATATCATTGTTTAATAAATATTTCATATTTCATATATCAATAAATTAAACTATACTTTTATGTCATTAAATCTCATCAATTTTGTTGCAGCATTCTAACTCAAACCAAACAACTCTACACTCCAAACCTTTCAATGTTTTGTACTTTGTAGAGAGAATCGATGGTATACAGATTTACGTAATTCATTAATATAGTGTGTTAGTTGAGTCGACAGATAAAAGGAAAAATAATTTTATTAGAAAGAATGCTATAGAATACAAAGTCGTGGCTCCTTAAGCGAGACCTCATACATGGTCGTTTGAAGCACCATATAATAGATCCAAGACATTGCAATGGAAAAAAAAAACTAATGCATAATTTATAAATGGAAATGTTGGGCCTGCTTCTTGTTGATTGTATTCTAAAAGCCCAAATGATGAATTTAGTGGCCCTGCTTTGTTGATCCAATTTCGTGAACCCAAGAATTTTGTCCCATAAAATTTGGTTTGGTAGAGTTCTTGGATATCCTTTGTCCACGAACTTCTAGCTGATGTGCTCCACGTGGTTCGCTCCACTAACCCTTGCTTGATGGAAGTGAATGAAAACTTTATTCTGATGGGATTTTTGCTAAATTAAATTATTTTTCTCTCTCATTCTCTCTATCGAAATTGCATAGCTTGTCTAACCTTAATCTTTTCTGTTTGTTTCGTGCGACTGCTTGAGTAAACGATCGGCAATGAAGAACATGCAATATTGTAGAAGAATACAGGAAGAAGAGTTCTACACGATGATATACGTGGTTCGGCAAATGATGCCTACATCCACGAGAAGGAGAGGAGATCTTATTCAAGAGCTAAGTCACAACTTTTTCTTTTTACAGATTTCAAGCTTTCTTGAAGCTTTTGTATGTTATATACTACGAATTTGTAACTGATGAGTATTTATACTATTTTTCTGATACAAGTAGTTACAATAACAAACTGTAAAAGTTAAAAGAAATGTGAACAGCTGTTGAATATGTTGAATGTTTGAGCTTATTTACTTCAAATCTCCATCTTAAGCTCAACATGTAAGCTCTTCTCCTTCCAGATTTGACATGTCTTCACCCTTTTTCAAGAAGCTGGAAGCCGACCTGACCAAGACAGTTTGCTAGCTTGAGTTTAGACACGGATTTGGTAAGCATGTCGGCTGCATTTTCGGTGGTATGAACTTTTAGCTCTTCGACTTCTCCTTTTTATATTCTGCCTCTTACAAAGTGATATTTAATATCTACGTATTTAGTCCTTGAATGATATTGAGGGTTTTTTGATAGGTGAATGGTACTTTATTTATCACAGTAGATCTTTACTACTGTTTGATTAATATCAAAATCCTTCATCAACCCCTTAACCACAAAGCTTCTTTTATTGCTTCTGATAAAGCCATGTACTCTACTTCTGTGGTTGATAATGCTGTGATTAATTGTAAATTTGCTTTCAAACACAATAAATTTGAACCAAATAAGAATAGATAACCTATTAATGATATTCTTTTGTTTTGGTCACTTGCAAAGTTTGAATGAACATATCCATATAGCTCTAAATCTGTTTCATTAGTACTTTGATATGTTAATTTTGACTGTTTAGACCAAATTAGATATCTTAAAATCCATTTTATTGCTTTCCAGTGCCTTTTTTCAGGGTTAGACATGTATCTACTGACTAAACTAGTGCTGTATGATAGGTCTGGTTTAGTAGATATCATTAGGTACATTAGACTCCGTACTGCTTGAATGTATGGAATTGATTGCAATTGAGTCAAATGTTCTATGTCTATTTCTTTTGCTGAGTTTTCTGAGGAAAATTTAAATTAACTAGCAATAGGTATAGTGACTGGTTTTGCATTAGACATATTAAATCTGTTAATTACTTTTTCACAGTAGCTTAATTGATTGATGGTTAGAGTAAAGGAAGCTCTGTCTCTTTGAATTTCAATCCCAAGGATCTTTTTAGACTGACCCAAATCCTTCATGCCAAATTCTCTCTTTAGAAGATCTTTGACATGAATTAAATCTTCCTTAGATTTCCCTACTAGTAGCATATCATCAACATAGAGTAGTAGATAGACTTTGTCCTTATAGCTAGTTGAATTAATATAAGAACAAAAATCATAAGAACTTTTTTGAAATCCAATACTCTCTATGTAATCATTAAACCTTCTGTATCAGTATCTAAGGGATTATTTAAGACCATATATAGACTTGTTTAGGAGATAGTATAGGTCTTCCTTCCCTCTTTCTTCAAACCCTTTAGGTTGAACCATGTAGATAACCTCTTCTAGATTTCCATGAAGGAAAACAGTTTAACATCTAGTTGATCTAGTTCAAGGTTGTATTGAACAACTAGAGATAAAAAAAGTCTAATAGAGGTTTGTTTTATTACTGATGAAAAAATTTCAGAATAGTTTATGTCTTCCCTCTGAGAAAACCCCTTAGCCACTAGCCTTGCCTTGTACCTAGGATTTTCTTCTTAGGTAGAACTCTCCTTTAGTTTATATATCCATTTAGAGGCTATAGGTTTGCATCCTTTAGGAAGAGGGGCTAGGATCCAAGTATTGTTGACAATGAGTGATTCCATTTCTTCACACATAGCTTGAATCCAAGACCTAGCATTAGGACGGGTTTACTGCCTCTTCAAAAGTAGCTGGTTCTTGGTCATTAGGAGCTATTTTGGCATTTAGGACTAGGTTCATGTAATTAGTTTCCGTATACCTAGCTGGAGGAACTATCACTTTCCTTTGTCTATCCCTAGCCAAAGAATACTGACTTAGATCAGGAACAACTTCAGTATTCACAGTATGTTCATTTGAGTTTTCCACTTCTTCTTCTTCAGTTTCGTTAGGAGGGTTATGGCTAGTGGAAGAATCTTTAGGTGTCTTCACCTCAATCCTAGCAGTACTAGGGCTATTAGGAACTTCATAAGTTGTCTTTTCTTTTTGCATAAACATCTATTTTCCTCTAAAAGTGACATCCCTACTTATGACAAACATTTTCTCAATAGGATTCCACATCTTAAAGCCTTTGACACCTTCTGAGAACCCAACAAGCTACACTATAATGCCCTAGACTTCAGTTTCCTATAATTTTGGTGAATATAGCCAACACATCCAAATACCCTTAGATTTTCTAGGTTAGGTGGATGTGTGGTCAATTTTTCATTAGGAGTTAAAAAGTTTAGGGAGGAAGAGGACACCTATTTAAGTTGTACACAGTGTAGCTTACTACCTCAGCCCAATATTTTTCACTAAGAATTGATTTGAGCGAAGACATCTAACGCTTTCCATGACTGTTCTATTTAATCTTTCAGCTACTCCATTCTGTTGAGGAGTGAATCTAACAGTCCTATGCCTAGTTATTCCTATTTTTTTTACAGAATTTGTTAAACTTTTCACTACAAAATTCTAGTCTATTGTCAGTTCTTAGGTATTTAATTTCTTTAGAAGTTTGCTTCTCTATCATGATTTTCCATTCCTTAAAACCTATCAAACACTTGGTCTTTAGTTTTAAGAAAGTAGACTCAACTTTTTCTAGAGAAGTCATCAGTAAAAGAAAGTAAATACTTTGAGCCACTTAGGCTAGGTGTAGGAGATGGACCCCATAGGTTAGAGTGAATATAATCTAGGATAGCTTTTGTGGTGTGTTGTGCTTTAGTAAAACTTTGCCTTGTGGCTTTTCCTAAAACACAGTGTTCACAAAAGGTTAGATTTTCTGAGAGACCTTAAGGTAGAATCCCTTGCTTAGATAGGACTTCTAGGCCTTTAACACTAATATGAGATAATCTTTTGTGCCAAACATCAGCTTTTGTGATCTCATTTGTGGTAGCAAAATATGTCCCTGTCATCATTTCAACTCCTTTGACCACAAATAAGTCAATTATCTTTTCCCCAACTACTATCACCTTAGAGTCTTTTAGCACCTCAAGGGTTCCTCCTTTACCCCTGTACTCACACCCAATTGCATCAAACATACCTAAGAAGATTAGATTTCTCTTAAAAAGTGGAACATATCTCACATTCCTAAGGAGTTTAATAGTTCCATCCTTAAGTTTCATAGAAACAGAGCCAATGCCTTATATCCTACAGCCTTGGTTGTTTCCCATATAAACCATTTCTCCTTCAATTTCTTTAAAGGTGTTGAACCATGGTCTCATTGAGGTCATGTGGTAGGTGCATCCAGAATCTAGGACCCAATCATGTTTTCCTAGAGGATTTACATGGTTGGATTTGTCTAAAGTTGAGGCTAAAGCATCTGAGTAGGAACCTTCTACAACAGATGCTTCAGGCTGTTTGCCTTTTGAGTCCTTTTCTTTCTCTTGGTTCTTCTTTTTTAGGATAAAACAGTCTTTGATTAAATGTCCTTTCTTTTTGCAATACTTACATTTTATTTTCTATTTAGACTTACTATCATCTGTGTTATGTGGTTTTCTATCCTTTGAATGATTTTGTTTGAAGTTTCCTTTAGCAAATAACCCTTCACCACTAGGATGATCCATTTTAGGAATCTGTAAATCTAGCTCTCTAGTTCTTAAGGCTGAAATTATAGTATCTGTACTTATACTGTCCCTTCCATATTTTAGAATATTTTTAATTTCCTTATAGGGTTTAAGCAAAGAGTTTAGAAGCACATAGGCCTCATTTTCATCCCCAAGTTTTTCTCCTAGAGTTTTGAATTCAACAACAATTTTCTTGAACTCATCTAAATTATCAGTTAAAGTTTTTGATTAATCCATTTTAAATGTAAAGAATTTCTCCCTAAGGTACATTTTACTAGGAAGATATTTGGTAGCATATAATTCTTCTAGTTTAGTCCATATCATATAGGCAGTTCCTTGATCTAAAACTTGTCTAAGAACACTCTCACAAAGGTTTAAAACCAACATACCATAAGCTGCCAGCTCCCAGTCTTTTTTTTCTTGAGCTGTCATAGTGGCAGGAAGTGTTGATGGGTCAAGGAGGGCTTTGTGAGCTTTCTACTGGCCGAGAATTGCCTTGATTTTGGCCTTCCACAGGCCAAAATCTCCTTTGCCATCGAATTTCTCTACTTCGAATCTTGCTACTGACATCTTTGAATGAAAAACTTGAATCTTGAATCTTCGAGAACTGCAATCTTGTAAGTCTTTTGCTCTGATACCACTTTGTTGGGCCTGCTTCTTCTTGATTGTATTCTAAAAGCCCAAATGAAGAATTTAGTGGCCCTGCTTTACTGATCCAATTTCGTGAACCCAAGAATTTTGCCCTAAATAAAATTTGGTTTGGTAGAGTTCTTGGATATCCTTTGTCCATGAACTTCCAGCTGATGTGCTCTACGTGGTTCGCTCCACTAACCGTTGCCTGATGGAAGTGAATGAAATCTTTATTCTGATGGGATTTTTGCATAATTAATTTCTTTCTCTCTCTCGTTCTCTCTCTCGAAATTGCAGAGCTTCTCTAACCCTAATCTTTTATATTTGTTTCGTGCGATTGCTTGAGTAAACGATCGGCAATGAAGAACATGTAATCTTGTAGAAGAATACAGGAAGAAGAGTTCTACACGATGATATACGTGGTTCGGCAAATGATGCCTACATCCACGAGAAGGAGAGGAGATCTTATTCAAGAGCTAAGTCACAACTTTTTCTTTTTACAGATTTCAAGCTTTCTTGAAGCTTTTGTATGTTATATACTACGAATTTGTAAATGATGAGTATTTATACTATTTTTATAATACAAGTAGTTACAATAACAAACTGTAAAAGTTAAAGAAATGTGAACAGTTGTTGAATATGTTGAATGTTTGAGCTTATTTACTTCAGAAAATCTAAGAGAAATTAAAGTGAAAATTTCAATAAATTTTCCTTCAGCAGTGAAATTCAACCAAAAAAAAAAAACCTAAATAAAACTCACACTGTGATCAAGACTGCTGAGCATTAAACTCAAATGGTCAGGTTTTTGGGTGGTTTTTAGCAGGAATTTGGAAGGTCAAATTATGTCCAAATTAAATATGTGTATAGATTTTGATGTCCCGAATGGGTACTTTCTAATGGTTCAAGTCTCAAGTCGTTTGGTATTTTCTATGCAAAGTTATGGCAGTTTGAGTAACAAATGATCAAGAATTACTACAAATTTTGAAATCCTGTCTTAATTATTGTAACCTCTTTCATTTGCTTTTATTAGTGATTTATTGAAGGAATTTAGGAAGACACTTTGGGAGACTATATATAATGTTATTGCAATCTTTGCCAAGACAAAATTGAGAAAGAAATCAATAGAAGATTGAGTATTAGTATCCATACTTTATTCTTTCTCTCTTCAATAAAAAGCTCCACCACTCAAAAAATTTTGTTTTTTTATCCGAGATAAACACGTATATTTGGAAGGTGGGAAAGTTTTACCCGCTCTGTGTCGCCTTCTCCAAGTTGTAGCTGCGGGCATTCATAAGCACACAAATAACTTAATTTGGTGAGACGTAACATTGCTTCTTTGGAAGGAAATTGTTTCAAATTTTGACAACAAAGAAGATCGAGTCTTTGCAAAGATACAAAGTTTCCCAACCATTCCGGCAAAGCTTCAATGCCACCAAAATTTTCTAAGGACAGTTTTTGTAGAGCAGTCAAGAATTGAAGTTGTTGAGGAAGTTGGGTTACACTGCTTAATTTCTCACGTAAAGCAAGTCTTTCAAGGGAATGATGGTGGTGGCCGAGGAAGCTAAAATCATAATTCTGTATGCATCCAATAATTCTGATATGCTTCAAATTCATGAGGTGTCCTAAACCTTCTTCTGGCAGCTTGTCCAATGGACCAATGGATAAATGAGACAACCTGAGCTTATTTCCCAAATTTGGAAGTTTTCTCAATTTGTTACAATTTTCAGCAGAAAATGATTCAAGGTGCTGGATATCATTCTCATCAGAACCACCAAAAACATCTGAAATGTTTATTAATTTGGGACATCCAATAATCTTCAACCTTTTTAGATAGGGAAATTTTGTAACATTTGATGATGCATCATCTTTTGTTATTTGATCTTCCCACTGCTCTAAGTTCTTCATGCCCTCGAGTACAAATATTTCCAACTTTGGGAAGAACGTCTTTTGGTTTGAATCATTTCCATAGAATTGGTTGCCAATACTTCGGACACCATGGAAGTTATAAATCTCAAGTTCCTTTAGGTTGTTTAACTGTCCAAGCATTGGAAGCTTTTCACAATTTTCACAACCACACAATAATATCTTTCTTAAATTTTCAACCATAATCTTTTGAGGCAAACAGTTGCCTGCAAAGTCGTTGATGCTTAATGATTGGAGATTTCTGGTTGGTTGAAGTCCTTCCAACACTTCCAAATCATTGTACCTGTTATCTTTTCTTTCTACAGACCAATGTAAGTGTAGCCCATTTAAGTTCTTTTCTGCCAAATTTGCACTTTCGGCTTCCTCTTTACTTTCTACTTTCTCCAAATGCAAAAGGCTCAAGATACCTTGCAAGTCTTTCAATGGGCCCAATTCACTTATCTTACAACCTTTCTCAAGCCCGACTACAAACATAGGCAATGTTTGAAGCTGAGTCAATTGACGTAAATGTGGAGGCATTTTGTTAACTACAGTACCCCAAAATTCCAAGTGTCTTAAACTTACAAGATTTGAGAAGTTCTTTGGAAAATCTTCAGTCACTGAGCCTTGAATCTGTAGTGTTTGCAAATTATAAAGCAAAACAATCGACTTTGGGAACTTTATCCTTTTCTGTGTAATCTCAAGATATCTCAAGTGTTTCAACTGACCAATTGACTCCGATAACTTATCAGTAGGAGGTAAGCAAATTTTCAAAACACGCAAACAAACAAAGTTCCATATCTTATCAAACACTCCCAAATCTACATTTTGAGGAATCTCTTGAACGAAATAAATCGTGCGTAACTTGCTTGAAACTTTTTTGCTCTCCTTCTTCTGATGTTCCTTCCCCAAAATAATGCTATGATTTAGTTGCAAATTTTGATCCCTTGAGATTGCAATTGCAATGTCATGTACAAGATCATGCATCTTACAATTTGTAATTATCCCTTGTTCATCTTTAACGACATCTTGGAATAAGCAGCGTGACAACAAGATCCTGAAATATACGTCTCCTACATTTTCCATTGTTGTGTTTCTTCCTTCTTGTGGTTGAAGAAAACCTTGTGCTATCCACATTCGAATTAGTTCTTGTTTTGTAAACCAAAAATCCTTGGGAAAAATTGAACAATACGCAAAACATTGCTTTAATGAAGATGATGGTAAACGATCCACACTTAATTTTAATATAGAAAAAATAAAATTTTCCTCTTCCAGTCGAGTTATTAGCACACTATCCAACATTTCCTCCCATCTCTTAACATCTCCTTCAAATTTTACTGCCCCTCCTAAAACTCGTGCAGCCAATGGTAAGCCACCAATCTTTTTGACCAACTTTTTTTGAAAGATCTCCAAGCTTGAAGTCATTGGTAGTCCACGTGCGTTTGCACTTTCTTTAAATAAGGACCAACATTGATCATCGGATAATTTACTTAAATGATAACTAGGATGATGTGTTTTCATGATTTTTGCAACATCAGCACTCCTTGTAGTCACAACAATACAATTTTCAGAATTTCCGGTGATCCTTAGCAAACAATATTTCAACTCATCCCATAGAAAAGCATTTTCGTTCCAAACATCGTCAAGCACAAGAAAATATCTTTGCCCATGCATCGCTTTTTGGAGTTCACGAAGTAAGACCTCCTTACTATCCCCTCCATTAGAAATGCCTTTCAGATTTTGTAAGATTTCTCGCAAAATCTCGTTGACGATAAAAGGTTCAGACACACATACCCATACAGTTTTATGAAAATGTCCTCTAATCATCTCATGATTGATAAGTAACTTGGCCACAGCTGTTTTTCCCAATCCACCCATACCAACAATAGGCAAAATAGATGTAAGTTGTTGATTGCTAGCATCAATCACTTGTTTCACTATATTTTCAACTTCAACGTCCCTCCCCACAATTTCATGATCACCGATTACCTCCGAAGTTGTCTCCCGAAACTGACTGATAACATCAATCTCTGGTCCTGCAGATTCATTCCGGACTAGTCCCAAAGGAGCAGCCTCGTAGTAATGTTTTTCTAACAATTCTATAACAGTCTTCATTTTTTTCGCCATGTTACGACGAAAGATGAAAGCATTGTTAGAAGGAGAAACGAAATTGCATACCTTCTTCGTTTTTGATGTTTGGACCTTTTGTCGAAGATGTTCATAAACAATTTCGTCAAGTAGATCGTCGGCTTCATAAACAAGATGTTGAAGATCGTCCACCCAAATCCTCACAGAATGATGATGGAACTTTCTGGTGTTGATATCGCGTAAGAAGGCTTCAGCCTTGAGTAGCCATTTTTGGAGGTTGTACAGATGTTCCTCAAAGCCCCATGCGAGGCCAATTTGCTCACCTGCGACTTTCAACACCTTCTTCAACGTTTCCTCTGCAGCAAAAGTCCATAGGAAATCAGCCATTTTGCAATCTAATGTTCTTTCTCACAAAATTGCTCAATTGATTTTGAGAAGAATTAGATCTAAAATCCAAAGAGTCTATGAATCAAAATGGCCCTTGTAAGTCAACGTGGACTTGAGACAGAGGAAGCTGCATAAGAAATGAACTGAAATGTGTGGTAGAATATTAATTTCCTGGCGTTGTGATTCCATACCTAACCTATATAAAGATTTAAATAAAAATACAAAAGTACTTTAACAATCACCACAATTATTTTAAATAGTAAAACTATTAAAATTATTTATAAATATAACAAAATATCAATAACTATCACAGATAGACCACAATAAATATCTATCAACGATATTGATGGTCGCCGATGGACCGCCTTAGATATTCTATCACTAATCGACAATGACATTTTGTTATATTTATAAATAAATTTGATCATTTTTATTTATTTCAAAACAACTCCAAAAATTACTTTCTAATCAATTTAATCATCATATTTAATAATTTGTAACAATTTAGACCTTATAATAAAAAATACTATTGACATATAATGAAACATTTTTATCAAATTTGTTTAGAAGTTATAAATACTAGGTTATTGCGGATAAAACTTTATAATTAAAATTGATGAAAATTTTCACAATAGACATTAAAATGTTACAAATTTACAAGTATGAAATAAAATATTATGAATTTGAAAGTGTAAATATTAAATTGTTCCATGTTAAATTCTAAAGACAAAATTTATTAAAAGAAATTTAGGAACACTTATAAATAGAAAAATCCCAAAAATATTTACAACAAAAAATTCTAAAAAATAATAACCACCCACTCAATTGGTTATTTTTTTTAAAAAAAATTAATTATCCAATAATTAATATTATTATAAATATAAATGATCACCAACTTATCATACTATATTTATAACATATAGTTTTAATATTTCATCTCATGAAACATACAAATCATAGTTATTTTTCTATTTTTGGTACTTAATGTAAATCTCATTTTCATCAATCCTTCGCTAGATATATTTCATACATCATACCGATTATATCATATATAATCAAAATACCTCTTGTCAATTTGAACATTTCAAATCAACACCAAGAACTGATCCTCAACTGAATCCATTAAGCTACCCAGGACACCTGATGGACCTGTAGCTCGAAGCTCCAACTGTATGTAAACAACTGACTAAACTCTTTAGTCATGAGATCCACCATCCGGTAACTGCCATGCAGTTCACTAAAGACCGACATCTGAATTCTCCTTACCATAGATATATTATATGTCCATCTTAACCAATCAGCAGTACGACAACCCTTCACAGATCGCTCATAAGTACAACTGGGCCAATAACCGTTATGCCCCTATAGTTACATCTGTCTTCTTAAGTACCACTAATCCCTCTAATGAACATGAGTCATAGCCTACTGTGACTGAGTCTTCTCTTCCAAAGAGAAGATGTGGCCACTATGTTCAAGCCCCGGAATCAGCCTTAAGAGAGCAATCTCTCTACTTATCCATGCTTCAGGGAAGGAGTGAATTTCAGCTTGTGGATTGAGTTCTGAGCTCCCATATCAGAAACTCCCTTAAAAGGTGGGCATCTTGAGTTGGCAATCTGGCCATTCTCACCCATACTAATCAAAGGACCACCCTCAAAGGCAGGAAAACACTCAAGATTGAGGTCATGTCACCTATGGTCATTTAAGTGAGATGCAAGTCTCTAGTATCAACGGCGTTATGTACAGAGTCTAGTCATCTCGTGGTCCAGGTCTTATACAAACTCTTTGTATAGGACACCCCAGCTCGCAAGTCTCTACATGAATGGTCAGGATCAACCATTTGTAGTAGTTTACAACACTTGCAAACTTCTACAAAGCGGGCCGTATCCATATTGTAACCAGGATCAAGTACCGACCTTAATTCTTATACTACAGACCTATTTAGGTTATCACTTAAGGCATGATCCACGTGTATATCACATATACATACTTAAGTTCACATAAGATAACCAAGGAACTTTGTTTATTGGATATGAGTAAATGCCAAAATTAAATAATACTTATTTTATTCATTGAACAATGTGCATCTTTACAAAACAACGAAACTCCGAGAGAATTAGGAAATCAATCCCAACATCTATTAGTTGTATTTGATACAATTGAAACATTTAATTTTATCGAAATTAAACAAAATTGAAGAGTTCAAAATATTTAAATATTAGATGAGGTGTAATATTACATTTAATATTTGATATTAAATTTAATTAATTATATGAGTTTAATTAACTATCCAATTTTAAATTCAAATTTTTGAAATTTTTCAAAATTAGAATTTGATTAATTAAATGTGAGTTTATTAAAATTCAAAATTAAAAAATTAAAATAAAATTATTTTTTTGAAAATAATATTTTAATTAAATTAAATTAATCAAAATGTATGAAATTAAAATTGTTTTTTAAATTTGAAACTTTGATTTTCCCACTCAAATGTTCACCTAAATTGAAGTGGCATAAGGCATGTTAAGTTAATGGCATGAAATTCATGTATATATTGAAGTTTTAAACTTCAATTTATTGATTCATGCAAACTTATTCGCTCCAGAAATTCTACAGAAATTTTTCCATCCAAACTCTCTTTAATCTTATCAAAACGAGCTCAATTAAGTGTTTCTACCATACAATCCTTGCAAAAGAATAGTAGAGAAGATCTTTGTGGTGGTCTACTTGAAGATTAAAGCATCAATTCCTGGAACTTAGCTGGAATTAAAGAGGGTTCATCAAAAGTATTGTGTTCAACAAACTCTCTTTTGTGAAATTATTTTTTCAAAAGCATGTTTTAATCTCAAATTAAGTGTAATTATAGTGCTTATTGATTATGATTTTTTCCGCTACATACTCTTTCAAAATATATTTAAACATTTTTTATATTCAAAAGGCTTTTCATGGTAACTGTGAGTTTAAAAGAAAAGTGGTTTTCGTATTTTTGCAAAAGGTTGATAAAATTTTTTGACTTTTTTCTCTCGGTGCAAAGAAACTCACGTAGTCGTCAACTAAATATGGATTTACTAATTGACGGTTAGGCAAGCTAAACGATCGTGTAGTGGCTAGCTAAACGGTCGTGTAGTGTTTACTAAACAATCGCATAGTTTTGCTAGACTGTCGTTTGCCTTAAGTAAACGATCGTGTAGAGACTGTAGGCGACAGACTGAGCTAAACGATGAGCTAAACGATCGCATAGCTTTTGCTAGACGATCACTTTGCTTTATCTAAATGATTGGGCATCGACCTATACGATAGGCCTTCGTTATCTCCCACTTGCTTAGTCGTGTACGTGATCGGTGTTTCCTCCTTCGTCTGCCTTATACCAAGTTCGAACAGAGCCCATCCTTTGGATTCTAACACCAAGAATACCAAGGTAGCCTTGTTGGTGGTGTCAGACTCAACTCGACATCGTCGAGGTTATCTGGAGGCCATTTGTGCTATTGCGCAGGATTTCGTGACCGAGGCAATCGCTGAGGACGAGTGTGGTGTTCGTGTTGTTGCTGAGGAGTTCGTGGCCGAGGCGATAATTGAGGACAACCATGAAGTGTTCGTGCTGTGTTCGTTGCTGTGTTGCGGTCATGTAGATCGAGCGTTCGAGGTTGCTGATTGTTCGAGCGGTCGCGCAACGGAGCGTGGAGACGCATCTGCAAATGTTCGTAAGGCTCTCCCTTTTTGCATTTGTATTTTTTCATGCTGTAATTTCTATATGAATTGTATAACCGCTTGTTTGAAGTCAGCTGTAAATGTATTGTTTATTCATGATTTTAATTTGGAATTATCGTTCTTCCGCTTCTCATGGGAATCGTTAATCTGATTTCCTTCAATTGGTATTAGAGTCAGGTTCTCTGATATTCCAAATTAAAGATCTGAATTGAATGCATTTTTCAGTCGCGGTGGGTTTCTGCATTTTTGTTTACCGTTTTCTGCATTTGTGGATGAATATGATGAATGTTTCAGGTTTAAATGGCCTTTTTGTTAAAGCTTTCGATATTACAAAGTGTTAATTGTAAGGGCCTTTGTGTTTTTAGGCGAAATTAACATTGCAATCGAGTTTGTAATTCAAAAAGTTTGAGTTCGTTGAGTCGTTCGTGATGAAGCTTTGACGCATGGCTATGTAGTTCTCAATGAAGAAGAAGACCAAGCATTGGTCGGATCGTGTAGTCTCAGGTCAATGATCGTTGGGATTTAACTATGCGATCATTTGGATTATTTTTTCTAGACGATCGTATAGTATTTTCTAAACGATCGTGTAACTAATGCTAAGCGATGTGGTAAATCGTTTACCATATCACGTACATTGGTTGCATGATCGCGTAGGCGCTGAAGGTAGATGATCGTAGTGGGAGCATGTGATGCTCGTCGTTTAGTAGAAGGTGCACGCTAGACGATCGTGTAGTTAGCAAGCTTCATTGCTTAGTTACTACCTATGTGATCGTGCGTATGCGATACGGAGGTGCTAGCTAAGCGATCGCTTAGGCGATGGTGCTTCATAGCATCGAGTCGCTTAGACGATCATGAAAGGTGGGTGCTGTGCAGAGCACGCTAAAAGATCGTGTACTTCAGGCTTCATCGCTTAGTAAAGGTACACGATTATGTAGTAATAGCTAGACAATTGTTTGGCTTTTTCTAGACGATCGTATAGTAAATGCTAAACGATCGTTTTAACTCTGGGAGCGCAGGTAAGCAATAGAGCAAAGAGTTTGTTTTATCTTGTAGATGATCGCGGGGTGCTTAGTACACGATGGTTGGAGAAGCGATGCTTTACCGAGCGGTTCAAGACCTGGTTCGACTGTTTAAACCGGAGAGTCCTTGTCTTTGTAATAGTTATCTTTTCTTTTTGTGTTTTTAAGGCAATTTCACCCGATTCATTAACTTTTATTGCTTATACATGTGATGTAGGGTACTTATATGTCAAAGTGTTTGTCATATAGTTAAAAACCCACCTTAAGTTGTGCAATTACTCATACATCATTTATTACAAATGTTATAATCTAGCATGAAAAAATTACTTGAAAGCATGCGTATGCATCATGAAATATAAGAGTTATATTTTGCATGCATTGAGCATTATCATGTATCATCCTTTTATTATAAATGTTATAGACTAAGGGTGAATGGAAGCATGTTTTGCTTGGTTCACTGTTGTTTTGTATAAGTGTTATATCAATGAATGAACAATGCATTAAGCATGACACTTAGGCTGTTTATCATCGTTATGAATGCCTTGCATGTGTTAGCTTAGCATTGTGATTGTTTCCGTTTATAAGTGTTATAAAGGGAACTAGATCTAAAATCAATAATATAGAGTTGCATGTGGACTTAGGGTGAACTCAAGTTTTTGAAAGGGTTTTAAAATTGGATTGAGATAGACCTAAGTTCAAATGGTTCTAAAGAGTTTAGTAACCTAGATTAAATCGGTTTAATAGGATTAAATTGGTTGAATAAAAGATTAAATTTGTTGTAAACCTATCTATAAGGTACCTTTTGTCTATGGCGGGTTCTAGCTAGGCCGGGGTTCTTAAGTTGAAGGAAACGTAACATCCCTACCTGGGAACCTACCTGGAAAGGTGAATTAGATAGATTTTCAACAAGCATGCAACGATTTGGTCAAAGATTCCATTAAAGAGTTTAATGGACGATGATCAAAAGTTGTTCAACTATCCAAGGTAAATGTTACTCTTGGGAAAACCTAAAAGTCACTTAGTTAAAATCCTTAGTCGTGTTTTCTTTAAGTAAGCTAAACCCTAGGTTATAAAATACTGAGTGAGAGGAAGAGGCGTATCAGATATGTCTATGATTCCACTCACGTTTCTCCCTATATGTTCACGTTGTGAGATTCATGCTTGGCCTCGTGGTACCCAGGATGTTCCCCCTTCGGATTATGTTTGCATGAGTCAATATCAAGGTGAACGGAGAGAGTGTTTTTAGTAAGTGGGTGAAGGGTGTGTGTCAACATGTCCTATGGTCTATGTCATTGGTTCACACCGTGAGATCATTCTATATGCCCTCGTGTCGCCTTCGGAGCGTCCCCCTTCTGATGGGTTTTGTGCAGTTGGTAAATATCAAGGTGAACTCCATAAATGGATAGGGTCGCTTTAGGTTTTTCCTTAATCGGATTTTTTTCCTTCGGATTGGCCTTTTGGGACGGACCTCTATGACTTAAAATGGCGGGTCACACTTATGAGAGATTGTTATGTAAGTTAATGATCTATTGGCCAAATCAATGATGGCTAGTCGTTATAAGAACAAGAGTTATTCTGGTATTAATGACTGGTTGAGAACTTCTTAATTCAGAAGAGGGATAACTATCCTTCCTTTGGCAGCTTTTGTCCTAAATCTTTGAAGTGTCATTGCGAAACTAGTTTTCACATGGGGTTCATGTTAATTTTGCTAAAACCTTATTGAATGTTGTTTTGTTTTACAAAGGGTATTTGCTAAAAACCTAACGAAGGTCAATGTGTTTTTCTTTTCAGCAACTCGTTAGTATTTCTGTTTAAAGCTTTTAAAAATGATAGATTATTTACAGTGGAAAGAATCATGTGAAACGAATTTCATGGCAAACGATTTCCATCGCACTACTCTCCAAAAGAGGAGACAAGACAATAAATATGATATATTGGTCTTGGAGACTTGTTTGGTAGAGAATGATGATTATGCCTGGATCATCAATTCAAGTGCTACCAATCATGTCAGTTTCTCATACCAAAGATTCAGTTCCTAGAAAACATAGCCACAGGGAGAGATGAATCTTCGAGTCAGTACTGGTGAGGTTGTTTCAGCTGTTGCTGTAGGCAGGCTGAAGTTATTTGTTGACAAGAAACGTTATCTTTTACTGGATCATGTTTTTGTAGTTCCTCATATTAAGAGGAACTTAATCTCGGTTTCTTGTCTCATTGAACAAGGCTATACCGTTTCCTTGTCTGAGAATAAAATGTTTATTTTCAAGAATAGAATGGAGATTGGTTATGGTTCAATGAAAAATAACTTATATGTACTAAGGTCGTTAGTCATAAAAGCCTTGTTTAACACTGAAATGTTCAGTATGGCAAGAACAACTAAAAGACCAAAAATTTCCCCAAAGGAAAACGCCCATCTTTGGCATCTAAGTTTAGGTCACATCAACCTCAATAGGATTGAGAAGTTGGTGAAAAGTGGACTTCTAAAGAGTTTAGAAGAAAACTCCTTGCCGGTATGTGAATCATATCTCGAAGGCAAGATGACCAAACGACCTTTTACTGTAAAAGGTTACAGAGCCAAGGAAGCCTTAAAGCTTGTATATTCAGACCTCTGTGGTCCGATGAATGTTAGAGCTCGAGATGGGTATGAATATTTCATCTCTTTTATAGATAATTATTCAAGGTTTGGGTATCTCTTGAAAATGCAATGTAAGTCTGAAGGCCTTGACAAGTTCAAGGAGTATAAGGCTGAAGTTGAATACTTGTTAGGTAAGAAGATAAAAACACTACGATCTGATCATGGTGGACAGTATATGGACCTCTAATTCCAAAACTATACGATAGAACATGGGATTGCGTCCCAACTCTCGGCCCCTAGTACACCTCAGAAGAATGGTGTATCTGAAAAGAGAAACAAGACCTTGTTGGACATGGTTCGGTCTACGATGAGTTATGCTCATCTTCCAGACTTGTTTTGGGGTTATGCAGTGCAGACTGCATGTATATCCTAAACAACGTTCTCTCAAAAAGTGTTTCTGAAACACCTTTTGAGTTATGGAGAGGCTGTAAAGGCAGTTTACGCCACTCCAGGATTTTGGGCTATCCGACACATGTGCTAGCGTCTAACCCAAAGAAGTTGGAACCGCATTCGAAGGTTTGCCTCTTTGTAGGCTACCTCAAGGAAACAAGAGGTGGATAATTCTATGATCCGAGTGAGAACAACGTGTTTTTTTCCACTAATGTTATCTTCTTGGAAGAAGATCACATGAGGGATCATAAGGCACAAAGTAAGCTCGTTTTACGTGAGATCTCTAGTGAGACTGAGACTGCTGAGGATTCAACAAGAGTTGTTGAACAGGCCGACAGATTAACAAGAGTTATTGAGGTCGAAACGTCTAATCAACCAACTCAAGCGTTGAGATTGCCTCGCCGTAGTAGGAGGGTTATGAATCCACGGATCACTACATGGGTTTGATTGAAGCCCAAATGTCGTTACGAATGATGGGGTCGAGGATCCATTGTCTTTTAAGAAAGCAATTGAAGATGTTGACAAAGATGAATGGGTTAAGGCCATGAACCAGGAAATGGAGTCTATGTACTTCAATAACGTCTAGGAGCTTGTTGATCCACCTGGTGGGGTAAGACCTATTGAGTGTAAGTGGATCTTTAAGTGAAAGAGAGGTGTAGATTGAAAGGTGCAAACCTTTAAGGCTAGACTCATGGCAAAAAGTTATACCCAGGTTGAGGGAGTTGACTATGAGGAAACTTTCACCTGTTGTCATGCTCAAGTCTATTTGCATTCTCCTATCCATAGCCACCTTTTATGATTATGAAATATGGAAAATGGACGTCAAGATTGCCTTTCTTAATGGTAATCTTGAGGAAACCATCTATATGACTCAACCAGAGGGGTTCATAGTTTCAGATTAAGAGCAAAGAGTTTGCAAGCTTAATAGGTCCATTTATGGGCTGAAACAATCATCTAGAGCTTAGAACATCGAATTTGACACTGTGGTTAAAGCATTTGGCTTTGACAAAAATGTTGATGAGCCTTGTGTTTACAAGAAGATCATCAACAACTCAATAGCTTTTCTGGTACTGTATATGGATGATATCCTACTCATTGGGAATGATGTAGGGTATTTGACTGACATTAAGAAGTGGCTAGCTGTCCAGTTCGAAATGAAAGATTTGGGTGAGCCATAATATGTTCTCGGGATCCCGATCATTCGGGATCACAAGAACAAACGGTTAGTCTTGTCTCAGACATCGTACATTGATCAAATGTTGATCATGTACAGGATGCAGGATCCCAAGGGTTTATTACCTTTCAGGCATGGAATCATTTTGTCTAAAGATCAATGTCCTAAGACGCCTCAAGAGGTTGAGAAGATGAGATGGATTCCCTATGCTTCTGCTGTAGGAAGCTTGATGTATGTAATGTTGTGTACCAGACCCGACATTTGCTATGCAGTAGGGACTACATGCTTGTGTATGGATATAAGGATCTGATCCTTACGGGATACAATGTTGCTGATCCCTTTAGAAAGACCCTCACGGCTAAAGTGTTTGAGGGTCACCTGGAGAATCTAGGTCTACACGACATGCGACATCTTGTTTAGGGCAAGTAGGAGATGATACTGGGGTATGCCCTAGTTTATTATATATTGTACATTTTTATATTACATTGTACATTAGTCTCTCGAGTCATTAGGACAAGTGGAATATTGTTGGAATTGGTGTCCTAATTTTCTCGGAGTCTCGTTGTTTTGTAAAGATGCACATTGTTAAATGAATAAAATAAGTGTTATTTAAATCTGGCATTTACTCATATCCAATAAACAAAGCTCCTTGGTTATCTTAAGTGAAGTTAAGCATGTATATGTGATATACAAGTGGATCATGCCTTAAGTAATAATCTAAATAGGTCTGTAGTATAAGGATTAAGGTGGGATACCTGATCTTCGTGACACTACGGATACGGCCCGCTGTGTAGAGGTTTGCAAGTGTTGTAAACTACTACAGATGGTTGATCCTGACCATTCATATGGAGACGTGCGAGCGGGGGTGTCCTATAGAAAGAGTTTGTATAAGACCCGGACCACGAGATGACTAGACTCTATAGATAATGCCGTTGATACTAGAGACTTACATCTCACTTAAACGACCATAGGTGACACGACCACAATCCTGAGTGTTTTGGGAACTCCTGCCTTTGAGGGCGGTCCTTTAATTAGTATGGATGAGAGTGGCTAGATTGCTAACTCAACATGCCTACTTTTTTGGGGACTTGTCTGATCTGGGAGTTAGGAACACAATTCACAAGATGGAATTCCCTCCTTTCTCGAAGTAGGGATAAGTAGAGAGATTACTCCCTTAAGGGCTGATTCCGAGGCTTGAACATAGTGGCCAGAACGTCTCTTTGGAAGAGAAGACTAAGTCATAGTAGGACTATGACTTATATTCATTAGAGGGATCGGTGGTACTTAAGGAGACAAATGTAACTATAGGGCCATAATGGTTATTGGCCCAACTGTACTTACGAGCGATCTGCGAAGGGTTGTCGCACTGCTGATTGGTTAAGATGGATACATAATATATCAGTGGTAAAGAGAGTTCAGCTGTCGGTCTTTAGTGGAGTGCCTGACAGTTAACGAATGGTGGATCCCATGACTAAAGGGTTTAGTCAGTTATTCACGTACCATTGGAACCTCGAGCTACAAGTCCATGAGGTCCCCTTGGTAGCTCAATGGATTCAGTTGAGGATCAGTTCTTGGTGTTGATTTGAAATGTTCAAATTGACAAGAGGTATTTTGATTATATATGATATAATCGATATGATGTATGAGATACATCTAGCGGAGGATTGATGTAAATGAGATTTACATTAAGTACCATGGAATAGAAAAAGAACTATGGTTTATATGTTTCATGAGATGAAATATTAAAACTATAGATTATAAATATAGTATGATAAGTTGATTATCATTTATATTTATAATAATATTAATTATTGGATAATTAATTATTTTTCTATAAATAACCAAATGAATGGGTGGGTATTATTTTCATGGTAACCGTGAGTTTAAAAGGAAAGTGGTTTTCCTATTTTGAAATGAAGTTTTTACAAAAGGTTGATAAAAGTTTTTGAGTTTTTTCTCTCAGAGCAAAGAAACTCACGTAGTCGTCAAGTAAATACAGATTTACTAAACGATGGCTGGACGAGCTAAGGGATCGTGCAGTGTTTACTAAACAATCACATAGTTTTGTTAGACGATCGCTTACCCTAAGTAAACGATTGTGTAGTGTCTATAGGCGAAAACCGGGCTAAATGATAAGCTAAACGATCGCATAGCTTTTGCTAGACGATCACTTAGCTTTATCTAAACGATTGGGCATCGACCTATACGATAGGTCTCTGCCATCTCCCACTTGTTCAGTCGTGAACGCGATCAGTGTTTCCTCCTTCGTCTGCCTCATACCAAGTTCGAATAGGGCCCACACTTTGGATTCTCACACCGAGAATACCAAGGTAGCCTTGTTGGTGGTGTCAGACTCAACTCGACACCGTCGAGGTTTTCTGGACGCCGTTCGCACTGTTGCAGAGGAGTTCGTGACAGAGGCGATCGTTGAGGACGAGCACGGTGTTTGTGCTGTGGCTGATGAGTTCGTTGCCGAGGCGATCATTGAGGACGAACGCGAAGTGTTCGTGCTGTGTTCGTTGCTGTGTTGCGGTTGTGTAGATTGAGCATTCGAAGTTGCTGATTGTTCGAGTGGTCGCGCAACGGAGCATGGAGACGTATCTGCAAATGTTTGTAGGGTTCTCCCTTTCTGCATTTATACTTTTTAATGCTGTAATTTCTATATGAATTGTATAACCGCTTGTTTGAAGTCGACTATAAATATTGTTTATTCATGATTGTAATTTGGAATTATCATTCTTCCGCTACTCATGGGAATCGCGAATCCAAATTCCTTCGATAGAAACCCTAATCGAATTTGAACATTTCAAATTCTAAACCCTAATTTTGAATCTTATTAGATTTACTCAATTTACAAATCCAATTTACGAGCTAGTAGGGAGATATTATGGACCTACAGATCATAGGCTCCAAGGATTTGTAATTAATTAGTTAAACTCTTTAAACTGAGTTAACCACTATTCGTTAACTACCAAGACATACCACTATAGCTCGATAGTTGCATTCTTCTCACTATAGATATATTTATGTCCATTTTAACCATAATCGGTAAGTCGATCATTCACAGATTGTTCGTATTTACAACTGGGTCAAAGTTACCATTTTACCCATGTAAATACATCTTGCTCTTTAAGCTTCCACTAATCTTCCATTGAAGAATAGATTTATAGTCCAACTTATAAATCATAACCCTCTAAATCATGAAAGGGTTGGCCTTGTTATTCAAGACTAGGCATCAACGTTTAAGAGAACAACCTATCTGATAACCTTAAGTTAGGTAGGAGTGAATTCCATCTTGCAAAGTTATGTCCCTAACTATCTATCCAGTCCTATCCCTAAAATGGGAGGCTTATTAAGCAGTGTTTTTGGACTACTCTCACCTATGCAAATCAAAAAATAATCTTGAATAAACAGGAGTTCATAGTTAGCTCAGGATTAAAATCGAGTTACCCTAGGTCATTGATTTTGAAATAGTCAGTTTCAATAATAAACGATTTTTATAAAGAGAAGTGACTATCTTGAGGTTTGATCTTATGCAAACTCATTGCACAGGATTCCCTTACTCACATGTCTCCACATGAATGATTTCTATATCACATCATTTGTATTAGTATACAAAATGGGCCACATCCAATAGTGTCACCAGGATGAGGTATCCAATCTCATCCATATACTTATAGACCATTTTGGCTATATACTAAAATTTGATCCTCTTTTATGTCGCCACATAAAGTTAAAGTATTTATATTATAGCCATGGATTTGCGTATTGGATTTTCATAAAAGAATGCAATATCAACAATAAGTTTATTGAGTAAAATACTCAATAATACATTTATTGATAAATATAATATGTTAACAATATTTATGGACTGAGTTTAGGACATTCCCAACATATTTACACTAAGTCATTTCTTGTGGAGTGACTATTGATCTAGAAAAACTCAAATGGGGTGTTTGTTTCAAGGGTTGAGATTGGATGGAATAGGCATCCTATGCCCAACTCTTGTTTGAGGCATGGATTTAGGAAGACTTGGCTTCTTACATCATTTTCCCATGGGTTTGAATAGTGTTACTATTCAAACCCATGAGTTACCCCTTTTTTTTTTCTTTTCTAATTTAATCTAGAAAGTATGTTGGCCAACCTCCGAACACCACCTTCAGCGACCACCACGGCCAACCTTGGTGCCTCCCTCCGACGATTGCTGTCGGCTGACTCCGGCCGTCACCCTCTGGTGATCGTCGCGGGCCAACTCTGGCGAATGCTGCTGGCCAACTTCGACACTACCTTCGGTTGCCACCTTTGGTGACCACCACCGGCCAACTCTGGCCGCTACCTTGGTGACCGTTGTCGGCCAACCTCCAGTCGCCACTAGCCAACTCCGACCACCATTGATCAACCTTTAGCAACCCCCATTCCCCCCTATAGTGGTAAAATTTCGGTCACCAACTTTGTTTGCCATCTCCAGCGATCGCCACCAACCAGCCTTGAAAAACATCAATAAAATACTCTTAGTATATAACAAACTATACAAATTTGTATATAAAACACTTGAAAGAATTGCAATACATGTATATTTTTTTGTTTCAATGTTTTTTTTTATCAAAAGTGTTCAATTAAAAATATATTTTTGAAATATATTTTTGAATTTTTGAAATATATTTTTTTCTATGTCATTCCAAAGATGCCAATAAACTGCAATTGTATAGTTTCTTACACCTAAACTACCTAAACCTCCCAGCCTAAACCCCCAGGCTAAACATTCCTAGGTTTAACATTCCCGACTTGCGCGTCCAACACACCATAAAAGTGGTTCAATAAGTCACTATCAACCACAGCTAGAAATCACTATATTTGGACGAAAGACCTTTCTTCTTCAATGGTTGATTTTGTGTCTAATCCTTTTGTAATATTGCTAGACAAGAGAAATAGCAAAATTGAAAATTCCTTTTAAAAACATGGCAAAAGAGTTTTGAAAGGAAAAGAATAAAAAAACAGATTTTATTATTATTAAGGTTAAACTATACAAAATACTCCTAAATTTTATACTTTTATGGGGTGTTTAGCTCACCAACATAAGTTGAGCTAGTATAATTTATAAATTCAATGTTTGACCCACAGACTTTAAATGTTGGTGGAGTTGAGTTGTTGTATTTTACCAACTCACCCTAACTCTCCCTTCTTCCAATGTTTTCAATGTTTCCACCCATCGGCACAATTGGCGACTATCACTATCGCACTCCGATAACCAACTCCAGGCTCTGACAACCATTTCCAGGCTCTGACAACCACGTCCAATTACAACTCCGACAACCACCTCCGATTACAACACTGACAATCAACTCCAAGCTTCAACAACCACATCTGATTAAAACTTTGGTGACTAACTTCAGACTCCGAAAAACATCACACGACAAATTTTGGGCTCCAGAAACCACCTTTGATAATAAACTTCAGTGACCCAACTCTGACAACCACCTTCACGCGACAAACTCTAACGACAAATTTCAGGCTACAGTAACCACCTCAGACAAACAAACTTCAATGACCAACTTCGACAACCACCTCTGTAGGCTTCGACAACCACTTCCGACTAAACACTCCAATGAAAATCACCTTCGTTGATAAACTTCGATAACCACTTTTGAGCGAGCAACTCCAATTATCAACTTGGCACTTCAACAACTACCTCCGATGACAAACTTTGACAACTAACTCTAATACTACCTTCATGCGACCAACTTCGAAGCTCCAACAACCATCTCCAACTACAAAACTCTGGGAAAATCATCTTCCACGATGAACTTCGCGCAACCAACTCTAGGCTCCAAAAACTACCTCCGACGACCAACGCCAATACCCCATTGTTGGAGTTGGTTCCTTAAATCTTGTAGGGTTCTATATTTTGCAATGTAATGTACAAACATATTATTTATTTAATAAAATATTTGATGTTTTATTTCATTTTTTTGTTGCATTAACCACAAACCAATAAACTAACATCCAAGGTTATCTTGTAGCTTAAACATGTATGTAGAGACATATGGGTGGATCGTGTTTAAGTGATAACCTAAATGGTCTGTAGTAGATGGATAAAGCTGGATACCTTATCTTGAGGACACTACAAGTATGACCCGCTTTGTCACTACAACAAATATCACATTTGATAACTTAAAAAAAAAAAAATGCCACCATAGACTTTTCATAGCGTTTTTTCAACGATATAAAAAATGCTATAAAAAATCAAATTTTGATAGCATATGTTTAATGTTATGAAAACTTTTCATAGCACTAGTGAAAAATGCTATAAAAGGTCTTTTATACCGGTAAAAAATGCTATAAAAGACTTTGTAGCAGTAAAGAGAACGTTATAAAAGACTTTCTATAGCATTTTAAGCATGCTGTTGTAGCCGATGTTATGGAAAGTCTCACTTTCCATAACCGTTTTTTCACTGTTATAAAAAAATATAAAATATTAATTTTCTATTACATAATTTTAATGTACTTGAAAGTTTTCATAACATTAAAAATGTTATAATTGACTTTTGATTGTAGTTTTTACAATCGTAAAAAAATTTATACCGGTAACAAATTATTACAAATGAGGTTATAAAATACATTGTAATCATATAAATCTTTAATATTATATGCATGTACATTTACATCAAAAATAAATTTTCAATAGTATAAACATCACTTGTAATGGAATGCTTCAATCAATACAACATTCTACAAAAATAACCATATTTTTTGTGGAGTCGACATGTTGTACAAATTACATTAAGATAAAGAAAAAAACAACGCATCCTCATCTATCTAGTTTTCTCACGATACATAAGTATCCTTTAGCCTCCAACTTTTTAAAATGATGCCTCCATTCGTATTTATATCAAAATATCTTAGAAGTCTCTTATCCTACTTGCTGCAAAAAGAACATATGTTTAACATCAAACTAAAAAGTCATTAACTAAATGTGACAATATACCAAAGTTCAAAAATAGAGAAATCACAGTCTTTACCTTCGATTCAAGAAATCTATAATATCAAGGGTTTACATAGTTATTTGATATAAACAAGAAGATTGAAGCAAACACTTACTTTAAAGATGTATTCTTGAAAACATAGATCAATAACTAAAGAAATTTCAAAGTCTTTAGCACGAGACATTTGGTCGAGCCAACAATTTATAAATCTAAATGAACAATAAAAAATTTCCAACATTAAGCACAAAAATAAATACAAAATTAAACTTACACTATAGATAAAAAAAAAACAACGAATTCAAGGGCTCCATATTACAACATAGTAAGAACAATGAAAGAACAAACTGATATATAGATGTGTTGGGCAACAATCAAGGAAAATCAGATCCACAATGTTCACCCTTTGTTACTTTCATGTGTCCCATAACCAACTAATGTACAAATGCAACAAAATATCCCTGAAGAAAATATATGTTGAACAAAAAATGCAATTTTAGGGCCACATCAAAAGCACATAAAATACAGTATATGGACTAAAAAAACAAAACTGAATTTCATAAAGAGGTTAATTAGCCTATATAAGTTGTTATTGACTGACCTATCCAAACCAAAAATTACAATCTTAAACTCAAGCCACAACTTGACCCAATAAACGATTACACCTACCATCCAACCTTCAATGGTTTTTCCAAAACAAAAGAAAAAGAATACCTCAAAAAACCAAATAAATTCTTGAAAATTTGACATATTGTTGGGCCTACACACTTTAATTTCTTGATAAAAGTCCAAATGATGAAGCTGACCTTTAACTGATCCAAACCGTGATCAAGCCTGGTTATGCCCCAAATATTTTGGTAGGTAGATAACTTGGTCGTGGTTGCTCCACGATCTTCCAGCCGATGTGCAACACGTGGATAGATTCACTTACTTCCGCTTGATGAAAGTGATACTACTCTGCTCTGATGGGAAAAGAAATTTACAAACAATTATTTTTCTCTCTCTTTCGTTCTCTCCTCTGTTTGCGGAAAACTCTTTCCAACCCTTTTTATTTCTGATTGTTTGCGTGAGTTTTGTTGTGTGAATGAAGAATAAGAAGAACATTCAATATGATAAAGAGAAAGAAGAGAAGAAGATCTATATGGAGATATACATGGTTCGGCAATACAGTGCCTACATCCATGGGAAGGAGAAGAACCTTTATGTCAAGAGCTAAGTCACACTTTTCTTTACAAATCTTGTAGCTTTCTTGTAAGCTTATGAATGATTGTACTACAAATTGTAAATGATGCATATTTATACTTTTTAGCTAAAACAAGTAGTTACATAACAAGCTGTAAAGAAAAATGTAAAAAGTTATTGAAGATTTGTTTTGTATGCTTGAGCTTATTTTATACTTCAAATCTCCACCTTAAGCTCAACATGCAAGCTTTTCTCCTTCCAGATCTAACTTGTCTTCACCCTTTTTTAGGAAGCTGGAAGCCGATCTGACCAACACAGTTGGAGAGCTTGAGCTTTGAAATTGGTTTGGTAAGCATATCGGCGGCATTCTCGCTGGTATGAAGTTTGTGGACTTCGACTTCACATTTTTTCTATTCTATCCCTTACGAAGTGATATTTAATATCTATGTGTTTGGTTCTTGAGTGGTATTGAGGGTTTTTCGAAAGTGAATGGCACTTTGGTTATCACAGTAGATCTTATTTACTATTTGATTGATATCAAAGTCCTTCATCAACCCCCTTAACCATAATGCTTCTGATAATGCCATGTATTCTTCTTCAGTAGTCGATAGGGCTGTGATTGACTGTAGATTTTCTTTCCAACATAGTAAATTTGGACCATATAAGAATAAATAACCTGTTAATGATCTCCTTTTGTCTTGGTCACCTGCAAAATCTGAATCAACATATCCATATAGCTCTAATTATGTTCTTTTGTACTTTGATATGTTCATTTAGATTGTTTAGACCATATTAAGTATCTTAATATCCATTTTGTTGCTTCCCAGTGCCTTTTTCTAGGGTTAGACATGTATCTACTGACAAGACTAGTACAATAGGATTAGTATGGTCTAGTTGATATCATTAGATACATTAGACTACCTACTGCTTGTTTGTAAGGAATTAATTGCATTTGGGTCAAATGTTGTATATCGGTTTCCTTAGGTGAATTATCTGAAGAATGTTTAAAATGACTAGCAATAGATATAGTGATAGGTTTAGCATTAGACATATTGAATCTTTTAATAACCTTTTCACAGTAGTTTAATTGACTAATGGTGAGGATAGAGGAAGCCCTGTCTTTATTTATTTCAATCCCAAGAATCTTTTTACACTGACCCAAGTCCTTCATGTCAAACTCTTTCTTTAGGAGATCTTTGACATGTTTTAAATCCTCCTTAGATTTCCCAGCTAGCAACATATCATCCACATAGAGTAGTAAATAGACTTTGTCTTCATAGGTAGTGAATTAACATAAGAACAAATGTCATAAATACTTCTTTGAAACCCAATACTCTCTATGTAATCATTGAATCTTCTGTACCAGCATCTAGGGGATTGTATAAGACCATATATAGATTTGTTTAGGAGACAGTAAAGGTCTTCCTTTCCTCTTTCTTCAAACTCTTTAGGTTGAACCATATAGATAAGCTCTTCTAGATTTCCATGAAGGAAGGCTATTTTAACATCTAGTTGATCTAATTCAAGGTTGTAATGAGAAACTAGAGATAGTAGAAGTCTAATAAAGGTTTGCTTTACTACTGGTGAAAAAATTTATTGAGCAATCTATTCTATAACAATCTACAACTAGTTGTTCCAAGCAGGTGCATATTTGGAACAACTTCCAAATAAGCTAGAATTTGGTAGCCATACTGTCTCCTTAGTAGCTTCGCACGCAGCCATGTATTCCACTTCTATGGTAGAGTTAGCGATACAACTTTGCTTGATGCTTATCCAAACTATAGCTCCTCCGTTAAGAGTGAAAACTGATCCTGAGTTAGATTTCCTAGAATCTATGTCAGTTTGAAAATCAGAATCAGTGTATCTTGTAAGGATCAAATCCTTATTTCCATATATAAGCATATAGTCCCTCGTTCTCTCTAGATACTTGAGGATATTTTTTACAGTGGTCCAATGATCGTCTCCAGGATTGGATTGGAACCTGCTGACGATTTCAACTGCAAAACATATGTCGGGGCATGTACACAACATAACGTACATCAAACTCCCAACTGCAGATGCATATGGAATCCTGTTCATCTCCTCAACCTCTTGAGGTGTCTTAGGACATTGTTCCTTTGACAAATGAATTCTATGCCTGAAAGGTAATAAACATTTCTTGGAATTTTCCATATTGTACCTTGACAACATCTAGTCATTATAAGATGCCTAATACAGTACCAATGTTCTATTCTTTCAGTCTTGAAAGATCTGTATTCCTAGAACATACTCAACATCACCCAAATCTTTCATTCCCAATGAGCAAGATATCATCAACATATAGAACTTCGAATGCTACAGTTTTGTTGACTATCTTCTTGTAAACACAAGGTTCGTCAATGTTCTGTTCAAAACCATAAGATTTGATTGCAGTGTCAAATCTTATATTCTAGGATCTGGACGCTTGTTTTAATCCATAAATGGATCGATTAAGCTTACAGACTTTCTGTTCTTGTCCTTTTTCGACGAACTCCTCTGGTTGAGACATAAAAATACTTTCATCAAGATAGCAATTCAAAAAAGTTGTCTTGACATCAATTTACCATATCTCATAGTCATAATATATGGCAATGGCAAGAAGTATTCTTAATGATTTAATCATGGCAACAAGAGAAAAAGTTTCTTCATAATTAACTCCTTCTCTTTGGGTAAAACCCTTTGCCACGAGCGTGGATTTATAGGTCTGTACCTTGCCAGTTTAGTCTCATTTTTTCTTATAGATCCACTTACAACCTATAGGCGTAACACCTTATGGTTGATCTACAAGTTCCCAGACTGAGTTGAAGTACATAGACTCCATTTCATCGTCCATGGCTTTTATCCATTATTCCCTGTCGAAATCTTCCATTGCCTTCTTAAAGGCTAATGGATCCTCTAAACCATCATCTTGTATGATGTTTTGAGTTTTTGTTAAACCCATGTAGTGTTCAGGTTGTTGAATAACCCTCCCACTATGACGAGGCATTCCCAACTCTTGGGATGGACATGACGAGGCAACAACCGTTGTTGATGGACCAGCTTGATCAACAATTCTTGTTGATCTTTCTGTAGTATCTTTAGACAGTTCTTGCAATATTAGATTACAACGAGGTAGATGAATTTTAATATGATCCTCTTCCAAAATTGTTGCATTTTTTATACAAATACTTTATCTTCTTGAGGATCATAAAAGTATCCTCATTTTGTTTCCATGGTATATCCTACAAAAAGGCATAATTTTGAACATGTCTCCATTTTTTAGGATTTTGTACCAACACGTGTGTTGGACAACCTCAGACACGGAAATGACATGAACTTGCTTTATGTCCTTTCCACAATTCATATGGTGTTTCTAAAAACAGTTTTGCACAGAACAACGTTCAAAATATAAACTGCAGTTTGTACTGTATACCCCCAAAAAGATTGAGGTAATTGAGCATAACTCATCATAGACCGAACCATGTCCAACAAGGTTCGATTTTTCCTTTCTTCAACACCACTGTGTTGTGGTGATCTAGGTGCTATGAGTTGAGATTTAATTCAATGATCTATTAGATAGTTTTGGAATTGCAAATCCATATACTCACCACCTCGATCAGATTGAAGTGTTTTAATCCTCTTACTTAACTGATTTTCAGTCTCAGCCTTAAATTGTTTGAACTTTTCAAGAGTTTCAGACTTGTGTTTGATTAAATAAATATAGCCATATCGAGAGTCGTTAATAAAACTGACAAAGTACTGATATCCTCCTCGAGCTTTAACATTCATCAGACCACAAAGGTCTGAATTTATAAGTTCAAGAGATTCTTTGGCATGAAGACCTTTGTTAGAAAAAGATCTTTTTATCATTTTTCCCCCAAGACATGATTCACATGGAGGTAGGGAACTGTTTTCTAATTTATTTAGATGACCGTTTTTTACCAATCTCTCAATCCGGTTGAGTTTAATGTGACCAATCCTTAGGTGCTAAAGATAGGCATTAGGAGAAATTTTCTGCATTTTATTATGAGTTTCAATCGTTTTAAACATATCTATATTTAAAATGGCTTTTGCTTCAGTTAGTTGTAATATGTATAAGTTATTTTCAAGTCTAGCAGAACAAATATGAACACCTCTTGAATAAACAAACACTTCATTATATTCAAAAGATACATTATACATATTCTCTAAAAGACAGGAAATGGAGATCAGATTTCTTTTCATCTTAGGTACAAAGAACACATTCTTGAGCAAGATAAAAGAATGTCCAGAAAACAACTTCACATATCCCACTACTAGCTGAAATGACTTCACCTGTGCCCACCTTGAAAGTCATCTCATATTCAAAAAGTCTTATCCAAGAACTAGTTTCCTGTAGAAAAGTACAAAAATGATTAGCGACACTTGAATCTAATATCCAGGTAAAGTGAGAATTTTCCACTATACATGTTTCAACAATTAGTAAATCATATTTACCTTGTTTAGTCTTTTCTACTTTCTTTTCAACCAGATATTTTGGGAAATTCCGTTTCCAATGCCCAACCTCTCCATAATGGAAACATTTTCCTTTGGGAGTTTTGTTTTTGTTTTTCTTCGCAGCGGTTTTCTTTTTCCCTTTTCCTTTCTTCTTCATTTGTACGATTTTATCCTTAAAAAAAAGAAGGACCAACTTTCTAATCATCAACGAGTTTCCTGCCAGACGTGGAACCTTTGTAAAACTTTTTCGATTTCGAAATAACATTTATTTCTTTTTCCTTGAGTTTCATCATAGATTGATAAGTTTGTAATTCATTCAACAGCGTTGTTAAGTTATAAGTGATTTTGTTCATGACAGCATTTGTTCTGAACGGCAGATAACTCTCAAGAAGAGATTCCAGTATCATGTTCACTTGACTTGTCTCGTCTATCATAGCCCCGTGAGCCTCCACCATGTTAAAATGGACCATATGTCGAGAACGTGTTCTCTTACGTTGGTCCCATCGTTCGTACGTGTCACATACACATATTTAATGGCTTCATGTCTAATAGATGATGACGGCTGCCTGAACATCTCTTGTAATGATGCCATGATCTCAGGAGTTGTGGGCATGACCTCATGCTTCTTGTTGAGTACATCAGATATACTCGCCAAGATATAGGCCCGGGCTTTCTTGTTCGCCCTCACCCACCTATCATAGACATCCCGAACATTTTGGGTAGTCCTTGAACTGGAAATTGGAGGACGCTCCTTCGTCAACACAAGGCTCAAATCATCAACTACTAATATTGTATTGATATTTGACTTCCAATTTGAATAACCTTCTCCATTAAATTTGCCAGAAGCTAGCAATTGTATGATCGAGTTCGACATTACTTAAACATTTTAAACAAACTCTACTAAATATGCATCTAAATCCATTTTTAGCAAAACTAATAAAGTACCCAATAAATCTTTATTTATTTGCAACGATACTTAAGTGATTTAGAACAAGTACTACCGTGGGGATTTAGAACAAGTACTACCGTGGGGCAATCAAGAATTCCTTCACAGAAGCAAGACAGTTCTTGACCAAATACTATTATCTAGAATAACTCATATTCCAATAGTTCTTTTGTTTATCGTTTTCGGTCAAGATCTTTACTAACACTTGGTAATTCTTGTAAGTGTGACCCGCCATTTTCAGATCTTATAGGATGATATGAATATGCCTCTGAAATAGAATACAATATCCAAGAGGAACTATAAGACCCTATTCATTTTACTGAAGCCTAGGTTGTTCTGAATCCTATGTTACAACCCTCCGTAGGGATCGCCACGGTTAACGAATAGCTAGTGCTGCATAAAAAACGATAACAGGTGCAGGATAGGAATCTCACAGTTCGAACTAATGGAGGAGACTGTAGGAAAATGTTGACATATTTCCTTCACCCACTTACTATGAACCACTTCCCTCATTCACCTTGTCATTGACCCATGCAAACACTTTCCGTATGGAGCACTCGAGGTAAAATTGACAAGAAGTCGAGCATGAATCTCACGATGTGAACTTTTGAGGACGTGAGAGCTAATAAGTACATATCAAATATATTGTTAATCTCCCATTGAAGTGTTCTAAAAATTTGGGTAATTTACTTAGGCATGACGGCTAATTTCATACAACCTAAGTCTAAGTGGTTTATCCAAATATAACTCTTATAATTGGATTTAACCAACAATTTCAATGTGATAAACCATTTTATTACCTCACGTCGCTCACGCAAGCTCATATCAATTAACAACTCTCAATAGTACGATCATAATCCCCAGGTAGGAGGTGTTTCGTAAACCGTCAACTTAAGTACCCCCAGCCTTAGACAGGTTTATGAACTGATATGAGTTTGTAACCGTATTTTATAAGATAACAATCTATTTTAACGTTTAAAATTAGTTGTTAACCTAAGTGAGCATGTAGTTGTTCTTTGTTATGGATTTTAAACGTCTAACTAATTTTATAAAAACTTACAAAATTTAGACATGCTTAACATCTATAACATTCAACAAAGGTATCTAATATAACTATTATATTAAACCCAACCCTAACATGCATACTATATATTATAACAATTATATCAAACTTTCAATGCATGTAACATGCTTCCTACGATGGGGTTTTAAATCTACATAGCATACTATATGCATATACATGAATTATTTAATTATAACATACATCTCATGCATAAACAATTAAATACTAACTATTATGGTTTTCATTTTGGCATAAACAAGTAAACAGATGGCTAACTATTACAAACAACTTCAAAAACCGTCTTTGAATCGCTCGTACTGCTCCAAACCAAACCCAAACATCTTGAACCGGGCTGGATGAGTCTGAACCGGATCAGCCAAAACCCTTTGAGACTGAACCGGATTGGACCTTGAGAAAACCGGTCAAACCGGCTACTTTCGGTCCAACCTCAAAGTGTTGCTAAGGTTGATTGTGTAGCATTAAAGGTAATCGTCTAGTGTCATTGCCTTAGGTCGAGAGAAAGTACACGATTCTTAGTGTTTGTTGTAAGCTAAACGATCGTTTAGCTCTATCGAATAGGACTAAACGATCGCTTAATTCCATCGCCATGCTATCGGTTAGCTCCATCGCATAAAACTAAACGATTAACACCATCACCCAGCACTTTCGTGTCATCGCTTAGTATCCATTGTAGCTAAACAATCGCTTAGCACCATCATATAGAACATCATCATGTTGCTTAGCATTTATCTACATAGTCACTTAGCTCCATTTCTAAACGATCGCTCAGTGCTATAGCATAGCACTTCATCACACGGCTTAGCACGCATCATAACTAAACAATCGTATAGCGCTATCGTTTAGTAGATTCAACGTATCGTTTAGTTCCCATGACAAAGATAAAAGATCGCGTAATGCTATCGTATAGCAAATAAATGCATCGCTTAGCTCCTACAGGTACCCGATCGTTTAGCTATCAACATCACAATAACCAGTGCACATTGCTAAACGATCGTCTAGCTTTTCTTCACATCGTGTAACATCTGGAGCTAAACGATCTCTTAGCAACTAAACCTCAGCAACAAATTTGAGTAGAAGCTGAAAAAACTAGAACTCGACCTCCTTCACTTGTTTCTTCAATTACATCTTAATTTCAACTCTAATGACTCTAAATAAATTACAGACTCTTGCTAACACACAAAAGCTCATAAAAACAAAGCCAATTAAAAATGTAATTAAGAAATTAAAGACAATTAATATGCCAAAACTCAGAAAATCATACCAGTGGATCAGTTTCATATATCTCATGAAAAAACACTCACCACACCAAAATTAAACCGAATTGAATGCTTAAAAGCTGGCTCTAATACCAATTGAATGAGTTAAGTAACATGCAGTGGAAGTATCAAGGATCCAAAAGCATTCAAATTCACTAATTTTAGCAGAAACTAAAGCATGCTTTTCTAAAAAGAGGGTTTTAAGATCATACATGTGATGAACTCTCCAAGAATCCAAACGTACAGAACAGTCTTCACTAGAGATCACCGTGAACCACCTCAAAGTCTTCCCTACTACTCTCTTGGAACTTTAAACAGAGTTGTGGGACTTAAGAACAGCTTGAAATGGTCATGAATAGTGAAGAACACACAGCAGCCGAATGGAAGAACACTTTTCTTCTCATAGAGATTTTCTCTCAAAATTTCTGCATCAGTTCTCTCAAATGACTCCAAACTTCTTTACATATTGTAGATGAACATGCAAAGAAGTGAAATGCATGGCTTGCAGCTCATGCTTGGAGAATTAATGAAGAGAAGTTAATGGCTTTTGTGTGAGCAAGAAGATAAAGATAATGGAAAAAATGCATTCTCCATTTTTTATAGCATGGAAAATTCGATTTTCATTTTTCTTTTAAAAACACAAAATGATTTCAAAACCATTTTGATTACTAAAATTGAAAAATGAATTTCTTAAATTATGTTCATAAATTAATTTAAAAAATTAATTAATTTAATATCAAATATAAAATCAACTTTTGCACAATAATCATCTTCATATATTTAAATCATATTTAAATATATATTCTCTTGTTCTATTTAATTTGAACGTTTCAAATTAATTTCTCAAGCTACTCTAAAGCTTATCCATTTATGAGCTAGTAGAGGGACCTTACGGACCTACAGATCATGAGCTCCAACGATTCGAGATTAATCGGCTAAACTGATTAGTCCGATCTAACCCCCATTCGTTAACTAATGGGACACTCCACTATAGCCCATATTTGAACTCCCTTCACTGTAGATATATTATGTTCACTTAATAGCCATATCAATAAGTCGATCCTTCGCAGGTTGTTCGTAATCACAGATAGGTCAAAAGTACCATTTTACCCCTGTGAAGACATCTTGTTCCTCAAATTCCTACTGATCCTCTAATGAACAATTCTGATTCATAATCTTTATGAATCAAATTCTTTCTTTATCATGAGAAGGAGGGCCTCAATTAATCAGGATCTGGAATCAGTACTTAAGAGAACAACCTATCTGCTAGCCCTAAATAGGTAGGAGTGAATTTCATCATTCAAGGCTATGTCCCCAGCTATTCATCTGATCTTCCCAGCTATTCATTCGAAATGGTAAGCTTATTGAACAATCCTATTGGACTACTCTCACCGTATGCAGATCAAAGGATAATCCCGAACAAACAAGAGCTCATAGCTAGCTCAAGATTAAGATCAAGTTAACCTAGATTACATAATAAATGAAATAGTTGGTTTTAACAGTAAACAATCATTATAAAGAAAAGTGACTATTTTCTTGGTCCAGTCTATATGCAAACTCATTGCATAGGATGCCCCCACTCACATGTCTCAACATGAACGATTTGTGGATCATATCGTTTGTAGCACCTTACAACCTCTTGTAACAACTACAGAGTGGGCCACATCTAATAGTGTTACTAGGATGAGATACCCAATTTCATTCATATACTTATTAGACCATTTATGCTATATACTGTCAACTTAATCTTGTTTATGTCACTACATAAAGTTACAGGATTCAAACTATAGCCAAGGATGCGTTTATTAGATTACCATAATAAGATGCAAAATCAACAAGTCATTATTATTGATAAATAGAATGTTTAACACGAACTGTGAGTTCTAGGACATTCCCAACACTTCCATGGTGGAGTCGGCAATAAAAATTTGCTTAATGATTCTCCACACAATTGCTCCTTCATTCAGAGTGAATACTAACCCTGAAGTCGATTTCCTATAATCAATATCGATTTGGAAATCAGAATCAGTGTATCCTATAAGAAACAGATCCTTAGAATCGTACATGAGCATGTAATTTCTCGTTCTTCGAAGATACTTGAGAATGTTCTTAACAGTAGTCCAATAATCATATCCAGGATTGGACTAAAATCTACTGACTATTCCAACGACATAGCATATATTGGGACGAGTACACAACATTGCATACATTAAATTCCCTACTGCTGATGCATATAGAATTCGTTTCATATCCTCAACCTCTTAAAGTGTCTTAGGACTTTGTTCCTTAGATAAATGAATTCCATGTTTGAAAGGCAACATTCCTTTCTTGAAATTTTGTATTTTATACCTAGACAACATCTTGTCTATATTAGATGCTTGAGATAGTGCTAATGTTCTGTTCTTGCGATTCCAAACTATTTGGATTCCAAGAACATACTGTGCTTCTCCCAAATCTTTAATTTAGAATTGCGTAGCCAGCCATCTCTTGACGTCAGCTAGAAATTCTACTTCATTTCCTATGAGTAGAATATCATCAACATACAACACCTGAAAAGCGACAATTTTGTTAACGATTTTCTTATATACACAAGGTTCGTCAACGTTTTGTTCAAAGCCATAAGATTTGATCGCAGTGTCAAATCTCATGTTCCAGGATCTAGATGCTTGTTTCAACCCATAAATGGATCGATTAAGTTTGCAAACCTTTTGCTCTAGACCTTGTTTAATAAACCCTTCTGATTGAGACATATAGATACTCTCTTCAAGATAGCCATTCAGAAAGGTTGTCTTGACATCCATTTTCCATATTTCATAATCATAAAATGTAGCTATGGACAAGAATATTCCAATTGAATTTATCATGGCAACTAGAGAGAAGGTTTCTTCATAATCTACTCTCTCTCTTTGGGTAAATCCTTTTGCCACAAGTCTTGCTTTGTAGGTCTATACCTTACCCGCTTGGTCTCGTTTTCTCTTGTAGATCCATTTGCAACCGATGGGTTTTGCCGTTTTAGGTTGATTTACAGGATCCCAGACAATATTGAAATACATTGATTTCATTTCAAGGTTCATGGCTTTAACCCATTGGTTTTTATCCATATCATTCATTGCCTACTTGAAAGACAATGAATCCTCTAGGCCATCATCTGGTATGATGATTTGAGTTTCAGTTAAACTTGTGCACTGGTCAGGTTGTTGCACAACTCTCCTACTATGACGAGGCATTCTCAACACTTGAGAATGATTTGAAATACTAGTTTCATCAATAACTTGCTCTGACAACAACTTTTGTTGATGTATTTGTCGTTTCTCTGGACATTTCTTTTATTACTAGCTTACAGCGAGGTTGATTATTTTTCATGTGGTCTTCCTCAAGGAATGTTGCATTCGTCGATACAAATACCTTGTCTTCTTGAGGATCATAAAAAAACCACTTTTTGTTTCTTTTGGGTAGCCTACACATAGGCATACTTTTGAACGATGTTCCAACTTTTTAGGATTTTTCACCAACACATGTGCTGGGCAACCCCAAATTCTGAAGTGACGTAAATTTACTTTACATCCTCTCCAGAGCTCATAAGATGTTTCAAAAACAATTTTTCGAGGGAACCATATTCAAAATATACACTGCAGTTTCAACTGTATGTCCCTAGAAAGAATTTGGTAATTGAGCATAACTCATCATGGATTCTTTGGCTCTAAGACCTTTTCCAGAAAAAGATCTTTTAGTCATTTTATCGTCAGGATAGGATTCACAAGGTGGTAATGAACTGTCTTCTAACTTATTTAGATGACCGTTCTTAACCAGTCTCTTAATCCTGTTGAGATTTATGTGACCCAGTCTCAAGTATCAAAGATAGGCATTTGGAGAAACTTTCCTTTTGTTATGAGTCTCAGCAGTTTTAAACATCTTTATGCTCAAAACGACTTTAACCTCAGTCGGTTTTAATAAATACAAGTTATTTTCTAATTTTGCAAAACAAATTTTATTATTTCTTGAATTGATGAATACTTCATCATTTTCAACAGAAACTTTATAATTTTGTTCTAGTAAATAAGAGACAGATATCAGATTCCTTTTCATAGAAGGAATGTAATAAGAATTTTTTAGATAAATGTATTTATCTCCTATAAATAACTTCATATCTCCCACTGCTTTAGCTGAAACAACCTCCCCGGTCCCTACCTTAAAGATTGTTTCGCCTTCTGTCAACTTTCTCAGGAACTTGTTTCCTGTGAGAAAGTACAAACATGATTAGCGGCACCTGAATCAATTATCCAAGTTTTATTGTTTTCCACTAAACATGCTTCGATAGCAAGTAAATCATATTTATCTTGTTCGAAATTTTCATTCTCATCTATATTATTCAAAATTTTAGATGAGTTGGGAGATAGAGGACAACCCTCTATTAAAAATCTTTTGGTGTTATTAACATATAGTAATTTGTTTGTTGATTTGATTTTATCGTTAACTAATTTGGAAGTGAGTGTTCTAGAAGAATTCGACATGCTGAAAATTTTTTAAAAAAATCTAATTTGCAAATTACATCTAATCCCAAAATCATGTTTTAGCAAAACAAATAATAATGTACCCATAACCATTATTTATTTGCGACAATACTATAGTGAGTTAGAATACGTGCTATCGAGGGGCAGTTAGATACTCCTTCACTAAAGTAAATAATTTTGACTAAACACTATCTCCAGAATAACTCTTATTCCTATAGTCGTTTAGTTACCGTTTTCGTCAGAAATTACTAACACTTTAGTGACTCTGTAAGTGTAACCCTCCGTTTTCAGACGTTAGAGGTCGGCCCCAACTATGCTACCGAAATTTAGAGTCAAAGTTGGGAATGAACCTAAGAAATCTTATCTATTTCTGGAGTTTGAGTTGTTATGAATCCGAGTTACAAACCACCGTGGGGATAGCCATCGTTAAATGACTAGCAAAGATCGCCTAAAGCAAACCAGTAAGTGCAACATAAGAATCTCACGTTCTAAACTAACGAAAGAGACCGCAGATCATGTTGACACAAATCCTTCACCCACTTACTATGAACTACTTCTCCTATTCACCTTGTTATTAACTCATACAAACACTTTCTGTATGGAGGTCACTCCCAGGGTGACACAAAGCGTCATATGAATCTCACGGTGTGAACTATGTGGAGACGTGATAGTTGAAATCTATTTATCATATATTTGATTTTATCTTTGGTTCTCCTTATTCATTGGAATCTAGATTTATGAAAATACTTTTCGAATGGAGGTCACTCCCAAGGTGACATGAAGTACTGCTTAAATCTTAATTGTGAACTTTTAGGGATGTGAGAGTTAAAAATAACGTGTTATATATGTTATTAATCCCCCACTGAAGTGTTCTAAAACCTTTATCATATAAGTTATTATACTCCCTCTGAAGTGTTCTACTATTTGGGTAAATTTATACTTAGGTTCATTTCGGCCAAATAAACTATTCTAAGTCTATGTGGTTAATCCAAGTATACCACTTATAAATGGATTTTTAACCTATGATGTCTAGGTGATAAACTGTTTTATTACCTCATAATGCTCACATATGCCTATAAAAATAGGTTAAAAATGCTCAATTATTCGGCCACAATCCCCAAGTAGGAGATGTTCCATAGGTCGTCAACTTAAGTACCTCCAGCCTTTGACAAGATTATATACTGGTTGAGTTTGTAACTAGAGTTTTACATGTTTTAACGACCTATTTTAACTATTAAAATGAGTGGTGAACCTACAAGAGCATACAACTATTCTTTGTTATGGATTTTAAATGTCTAACCCAATTTCCTAACAGCTTACAAAATTTTAGACATGCTAAGCATCCACAACATACATCAAAGGTATTCAATATTTAATATAATATTTATATTAAATAAAAGAAACCCGTAACATGCATAATATATATTATAACAGTTTATAACATACTTTCAATACATGTAACATGCTTCTTATAGTGGGATTTTAAATCTATATGGCATACTGTATGTACATACAAGATTTATTTAATTATAACATACATCACATGCATAAATAATTAAACACATACTGATATGATTTTAATTTTTGGCATTTTCAAACAAACAAATGCCTAATTATTACAAAAAAACAGCAAGAAACAACCCCAACCATTTCTAGACCGCTCGAACCACTTCAAACCGAACCCAAACAGCTTGAACTGGATGTGAACCACCTGAGTCGAACCAGCCAAAATCCTTTTGAAGCTGAACCGGATCGAGTTTGAAGAAAAATCAGTCAAACCGGTCAATCCTCGATGGTCCTTGCTCAATTAATGGGTCAGACTTGTCAAACCAGTTCAAAAATCTCATTCAAACTCATTTTTTTGCTCCTAGCTCAAAATCTCGCTCGAACTTGATCTCTTTCTCGAAATTCTATTAGAATCTCGCTCGAACTAGAAATCTTGTTCAAACTCAATTCAAAATCTCACTTGAACTCGAAATCTCGCTCGAAACGAAATCTCACTTGAAACTGATCAAATCTCGTTGCTCAAACTCGATCTCGCTGGAATTGTGAGTTGTTGCAATGCTCAAGGGGAGTGTCGCAACACTACCTGATATAAATCTCGCTCTTATTGGTTTTGAACAGAAATATCCCTTGGACTTCAAACAAAAATCTCGCTCTCGCTGGAACTTTGAGCAATGTTGCAATGCTCAAAGGCAGTGTTGTGTAGAAGCTCACGATCTGGAATCTGTAGCTCGACCTTCTTCACTTCTTTCTTCAATTTCAACCTAATTTCAACTCTAATGACTCCAAATAAATTACAGTTTCTTGAGCACACATATAAGTTCATCAAACAAGAGCCAATTACAAATTTAATCAACAAATCAAAGAGGAAATAAATGCCAAAACCCAGAAAACCATATCTGTGCACCATTTTCATATATCTCATGAAAAAACACCCACCACACAAAAATTAAACAAAATTGAATGCTTAAATGATGCTCTGATATCAATTGTAAGAATATGTCAGCATGCAACGGAAGCAACAAGGAACAATAAGCATTCTAATTCATTTTGGCTGTAAATAAAGCATGCTCATACAATAATAAGAGGGTTTCAAGTCATACCTTTGTAGAACCTCTTGAAACTCGAATTCAGCTATAAATCTTCTCCAATTCTTCTTGTGAACAACCTCAAGTGCTTCTCTGATATTCTTTTTGAGCCTTATATTGAGTTGTGGGACTCAAAAGAAGCTTGAATGTAGGGAATTTGGAGAAGAAATCCACTGATGCAACTTGATGAACACTTCTTCAACCTTACAAGTTTTCAACAAAACTTCAGCAAGTTCTAACAGTTTGCATGCCCAATTTCCACTTCCATCTTTTCTATTTATTGCATGACTATCATGCATAGAAAAAGGTTGCATGAGGCGCAACTCATGCTTGGAAGATTGAAGCAAAATCAAGTGGATGTTAAGTGAGCTACTTGGTTGATGTAAGTGGAGAAATCCCATTTCCAAATTTGTGTTTTTCCAATTTTTCTAATTTCAAATTGATTTCCAAAACAATTAAATTGAAAAATTGAAAAATTTTGTTAAATTTACAAAATTAATTTCATAAATCATTTTTCTAATAAAATTATTAATAAATAATTAATTAAACAATTTAATTAATTCTAATTAATTTAATATCAAATATTAAATTAATTTTACATAAATTTCACCTTCATGAATTTAATATTTAAATCATATCGAAATTAATTTTATAATAAAATTAATAATAAATGATTAATTAAATAATTTAATTAATTGTAATTAATTTAATATCAAATATTAAATTAATTTTATACAAATTCCACCTTCATGAATTTAATATTTAAATCATATTTAAATATTAATGAAATTTTCTAATTTCGTTTAATTTCAAAATTAAACGTGTAATTATATCTCATATAATTATTAATTCCCTTAATTCTAATTTGAATGTTTCAAATTAACTTATCACGCTACTCTAAGATTATTCCATTTACGAGCTAGTAGGGGGACCTTGTGGACCTACAAATCATCGGCTTCGACGATCCAAGATTAATTAGCTAAACTCTATACACCGAATCAATCCCTATTCATTAACTAATGGGTCACTCCACTAAAGCCCATAGTTGCACTCCCCTCACTGTATATATATGATGTCCACATGATTTAACCATAACTAGTAAGTCGACCCTTCACAGGTTGTTCGTAATAAAGACTGGGTCAATATGCTGTTTTGACCCCTATATTATGTCTTGTTCCTTAAGTATACCGATCCTTTAATGAACAATTTGTTTGTGATCCAGTAACGATGCCATAAACTTGACAAACGGAAAATTGTATGCGATGCTTAGATGATGTGATACTACTTCTAGTTATGCGTTATTAATGGATGTTCTTGTAGTATGTTGTGCATTGTCACAAGTTTCCTTGCGTTGGAACCAAGTATAATTCCACCGCAAGTTTCTCGGTGTGATCTGAGGTCAAACATAGGGACTGTTTGAGGTTATTGCGTTATGTTTGTGATACATGCGACCGGGTTTTTCAATTTATAAAGGTATTTGTGTATAACTATCCAAAATATGCGATAAAGTAAAGTAAAGCGGTAAAAATGCGATAATAAAATAAAGTGCAATAAATCTAAGCTAAGATGATACAAGATACAAGTTTCATGATACAAGATACTAAGGTCAAGGCTGGCTGTGAAGATTATACAGAGATAGTGTGATGCGATGGCAAGCCTTATGTACGAAGCAGAAAGAGAAAAGATAACTAATATACACATCGCAAGTTCTTAATGGCATTAAAGTTATAAGTACGGTTTCGTTTTTTCTTTAGCGTACACCTTTCAGTGATCGGCCGCGTTCCCACGTGTCTGTGGTGAAACACAGACGAACGTAATGAACGCCAGGTTGCTTCCATGTCTAGAAGTACTACTCGCTTTAGTTAACGCATTCTTCTGACCTTCTCTCGATAGATAAGAATGGCATCTTCACTTCTGCCCTCACAGGTGAAGATGCCATCCAGCATGCCTTAACTAAACGTAATTGTCTCTTTAACACATATTAGGTACTCGTTTAATCCATATTAACTATCAAAGGATTAAGAACACTTCATGAAGAAAAAGATAAACGGAGGAACGAAAATAGAAAGAGAAGTGGTGATGAAAACGGTCGAGACATTCAATATATCTATTTAGCGTCTGATACATGGTGTGTGAATGAAGAGATAAAGAAGATGAAATACAATGATGAAAAGATATAGAATCAAATACAAACAAGCGCCAACGTCTTGGCACCAATTTGGATGGAGAGTTGCTTGCCGGTATGGATGGATCGTGCAGAAGGATGAGCTTCCCTCTCAGGCTTGCTCAATCGATAGCAAGGATCTGAGTATAGAGCTTCACGGCGGGGATTTGGCAGAATAGTACTGAGACTCACCTCTCCGCTTTGTCTCTTCTCTTCCCGGATTTCTTCCGTTCAGCACTCAGCTCAACCTCTCTCTCAATGACCTAATATCAATTAGCCTCATATCAAGTAACATGTTTTCTCTGAATTCTATGGGGGTATTTATTGGTGAAAATCTTTGATTCTTGGCTCGTGGTCCCCACTTTTTGTTATGGAAATTCCGAAGATGGAGGGATATTTATTCCATCTATTATGCAATTAGAATGTCAAATCTACATAATCGTTTGTCGTATACGTGTCACAATCCTCCGCATTTGCGTTGCTCAGCTGCATATTTCGATCAGGTGTTCACATGTGGTGTTGTTTTTATTACTGCATGTAGTTGAAGTTCAGCTGGATCGGCTGTCGCATTGCACCGTCATTGCATTGTTCGTCTCTTCATTATTGATTGACGGGCACAATGTGACAGAGATGCATTAGTCAGTTCGTCGTGAGCCTTGATCACAAGTAGTGACTTGGTTTCCTGCAAAACATAATAGAAATCTCCTTTTCTTCCATCATAATGATGATAATGGGTGTAATTGCGATAATTCGTAATTATTGTATTTCTAAGCTAATTTTCATACAATTGGTGCATATTTATTCTCTTTTGGCCGAAATATCTAGATAAGGCAGTATAAATAACTTGTATTTCTACGAGTTATCACACCCCCAAATTTAGATATATGCTTGTCCTCAAGTATATCTTCTACTAAGGCAATAGTGCTCAATTCCTATCCTATATTTCTGCGACAATTGGTTGCTCCGAATGTTACACTTAAGCACATTACTTAACATCGCAATTTCTTCCTATCCTTGCTAATTCTTAACAAGCCCTACTTTATTCTTCTATATAATAAAATTCTGCTCAAAGATGCTTTTCTAGTTTTTCAAAATAGAATGTTGATCTCTTCTTTGTCAAAAAAACTTGATATATCTAAATACAGTGGTTAAAACTTTTGCATCATTTACTAGAGAATGTTGGTCATGGTTACACTCTTCGTTTTGGTTTGTTTCCACAGGTGTCATGCGAACATCCAACTACGATTGTGTGCCAATCTCAACTTTGACTCATGATATTCAGAGAAGTTGTCTCTTACATTCTTTTATTATTATTTTTTCTCTTTTTTTATTCTTATCTTTTTCATACTGCGTTGATCTTGGAAACCCACCTTCGTTTTGGCTTGCTCCTACGGGTGTCATACAAACATCCAACTATGAGCAGGCTTCTTTCACAACTAAACTCTTATTAGGTTGGGAATATTTTTAAGGTTTTCCCTTGCGCTGACATTGGAGTTTTATATAATTTTTTATTTATTTATTTTTTTTACAGAAAATGAATGCATTTTCTTAAATACTGCATATTCTTGATCTTATCTGCCCAGACCTTCCCCACCCCCAAATTTAAAGATGAGTAAGGTCCTCATTGCGTTGTTTGGATAGATTAGACAAACACTTAGAATAAAAATTTCAAAAAGAAGATTTGAGCAGTACTTCGAAAGATAAAAGGTAAAGTACTGCTAAACTAATAATTAACTAAGTATTAGTCAGAATTTACAAAGTATGGGAAATGTTTCTAAGTATACACATATATTACATCATAGCAACGCAATGAAGAACGCAAAAGTAAAAGATTAAGAACATTGCAAATATTGACAAAGGATGATAAAGAGAAAGGCACAGGCAAAAAGTGGAGTGAATATGTACTCATTTGTATTGAATATTAACAAAGTATACAAATAATTACAAATGAACGCAATACAAAATTTGTTGCCTGTACAAGAATCAAAGAATTTGATTAACTTATAAAAGAATAAATGAATTGAAAAGAATACATAATGCTGGCATATAAGAAAAAATATGGGAGGATTATTGGTGAGGGGCTGGAGGGTCTGGAGGAGGATTTTGAGGTGGTACAGGAGGAGCTTCTTCAAAATTTAAGTGCTACCGGAGATGTGGAGGCACCATCGGACCATGAAGATATGCGGTAAGGAAGTTGAAGTACTCTTGATTACGCTCTGTAATCAGTCTCTGGTGCATATGGACTTTATAAATGTTGTGTTGCATGTTGATTAGCGCCTCTCTTGATGTGGTAGCATTGTGCTGAATATCATCAATCTGCTCCATTACCACTTCAAATCTTTGGTTGAAGAAGTGTTGTTGTTAAGAGAAAAGTTGTTGTTGCTGAGAGAAGAGGGATCTCATTTCTGCTAACTTAGCAGCCATGGAGGTGATGGAGGGTGGTGCCTGTAATGTCTCGCCAACATCGTTTGGGGGTTGGGCAGAGGTGCCTTCACCCAAATCGTGTGGGTCATCAACATGCGATGGTGGAATGGGGGGTTGCGGTGATAATGCTGATGGTGAAGGTGTGGCTGCTGGGTAAAGAGTTGGAGAGGTTGGGACAAGAAGAAGGTTGGTAAAATGCTCATGAGGTGGAGAAGAAAGTTATCCGGGTGGGCTTGGAGGGCTTGGAAAGCGAATGACTAAGAGAAGAGGGTTCATAGGTTCTGGATCTTGTGTTGGTGACTCTTGAACCCTTTTTTTCCCTTGTTTTCTCTGCGTGTCTTTTTGGACTTGGTTCATGCGGCGCATTCAAATCGATCGTGGGCCTCTTTGTTAGTAGCTCAGGGCAGTGCGGGGAGTCCTTGAGGAGCATCCACAAGATCTTGATATTGATGAGGCCGTGGACTTCAAGCATGGGCTCTTCATCAATTCTTACGCCCATGAACAGGCAAAACTTGAAATGATCCATGGGAAGAAGTACTACCCTCGGATATGCCCCACCAATGATGTGAGCTGCCTTGTGATCAACTGCCCTACGTCGATAGGAATGCCGCGTGCAATGCAGTATGCGGCCATGACTCGATCCCTTGATACAGTTCTGTCATGCGTTGTTGGGATCAACCGCTTCTTCACCAGGTAAACCCAGAGCCTTCCCTCCATAAGCAAGGACTTGGAATCTAAGGTGCGGATGCCTTTAAGTGAAACCGACCACTTCGTGCCAGGTTGCGTTAATACCCTCAGCACGTCCTCCATCTGTTGCTCCATGGGATCATCAATAATTTTGTTCGCTGGTGCATCAGGGTTGTCCTTCATTTGATATATTTCGTTGATGTCCCTTGCGCTAAGGATACTGTTTCTCTTTTGAAGGTCACCGCATCCCTGTTTCCATGTAGATGCCTGCAGTAGAAGTCCCGCACTACATGAGGCACAATGATGGATGGGCACTAGAAGAATGTGTCCCAGCCATGTTCCTCAATCACGCTTATGATGAGGTCAGGTAGTGGCGTCGGTGCAGGATAGAACCCCATCTCAATCAGTATATCATCATTCTCCTTCTTCTTTGATGAACGCTTCCTGGCCGATGCGGGCTCACTACTCTCCATGATTACCGTGCCTTTTTCCTTAGCCAATGCAAGGCGGGCTGCTTGTCTTTGTCTCTTCTCCTGCTCTTTGCGTTGCTCTTCTTTCTCGCGCTCTGTGAGTTCTTTACCCTTCTTCTTCTATAAGCACCGCAAATTAGCTTTGCGCTTCTTCTCCTTTTCTTCCAACAATCTCTTCTCCTCTTCTTCTTTCTTCCTCTTCTCTTCTTCTTCTTCTTCTCTTTCTTCTCTCTCGATCTCTTCTTCAAATTGCTCGAAGGCCAGCAACAGACACTGTTCCTCCTCGCGCTTCCATATCCCTTCAAGTCTTGCGAGCTCATTATTGCTGCGCATTTCCTCTATACCAATCTTCTTCTTCTATTTCCTTCTGCGATAATGAGCTTTCCTTTCTCCATTTTTCTCTTGCGTCTCTTCATCTTCTTTTCTTTTTCTTTCTTTTTCTTCCAATGCGATGATTAGTTTTTGAGGTTCAATAGTAGACCCTTGCGGCGCATTCTTACTGCGATGCCGCATCAGGGGGGTTCTTCTCTTTCTTCTTCTTCATCGGTCGTAACCATTTGTGTTGTTTTGAGTTGCGCCTGCTCCATCAACTGTGCTGTTTCCCTCTATCCTCCCTCACAGAGGTTGATTCTCCATCCTTCTCTGGGCTCACAGCTCTCTACTTCTCTTCTTTTGCTTTTCTTATGCGCCTTTTTCACGTTGGTGCATTTTTCTTTCTTCCTTCTCATTCTTCTTCCTTTCCTTCATGGCCTCCTCATCTTCGTCATCATCCTTTTTCTCTTTGTTCTTTCTCTCCTTGCGATGATGAGAAGATTCAGCCTTTCCAGCTTTCCTCCCTTTGTTTTTCTTCTTCTTCTTTTTCCCTTGAGCCACTTCTGGTTGCGTCTCCATTGCAACCTTCTCCAAAGCACAGGGGTCTCCACTACAAATTCAGCCTCTTTATTCTCCTCCATTGCAATCTCTTCCTCAACAATTCTGGAGGGTTCGTCATAGGTTTTTGTGTTGGCAGTCACCTTAGAAGTCTCTAGGGCCAGAATGCCTCATCCTGTTTATTCTTTAGCCACCACTGCCTCCGCCACCACCACTCCTTCCGTCACCACCACCGTCTTCTCCTCCGTGGACATTGGTTGATTTACAACCCCTGCCTCGAGTAATCCATCTCCTCACTCCAAGTTGCTCAATATGTTGCCAAACACCTCCATGTCATCGCATCTCTTCCTTTCACTCTCAGTTGAAACGGCAGGATTTGGAACTGGTGTGCTTTCAGTGCTTCCTCCCCTTTTGAACAGAGAAGGTCTAACGACCAAGGGGTTTCTCCGGGCTCTCCTGGCAAGTTTGAGGACGGTGTGGGCTTGGGCAGCCAGAAATGTTGCCTCTCGCATGGCTACTTGGTCAGGGGAAAGGGTGGATGGTGAAGCAGATTGGTTGAAAGCTTGGTCAGCCATGGATAAAAAGCTTGGGAGAACTGGTAAATCACTATGATGCTGGGGAAGAAGGAAGTCTATATGCTGAAGGTGCTAGGTTTCTGAATGCAAAAATGAGGTAAGCGTCCTATTTTTAGGATGGGTCGTAGTGGGCCCAACGCGACTTTTGCGACGACAGGCCTCGAGACACTCGAAAGGCGCGTCGTTTGAACTTCCCTCATTTATGAAATTTCAAAAAAATGTCCTTTCGTCTGTTGAATCATCATTGCTTTGGGATACGAAACGATTGGACACCCCCAAATTACAAAAACAATTTTCTTTAACATTTTATTCTAATGGACGCAAGATAAAGATTAACGCAATGTGCTCACCAACGCAAATGCATCTTCGCAGAGGATGAGCAACAACGCATACATCCCTGCAACACACCCCTTAACCAAACACATTTCTGGAGGATACCTCAACATAGTGCATTTATCTAAGTATGGGCAAAGGACATATACGCGCGCAACACACCCCTCAGCTCAATACAGTTGAGTTCGGTGAACGCAAAGTGTATCTTATTGGTTCAAGATGCGTCCATTATTGCCTTGCATACTTGTTGTTAATTAATTGATTTTTATTATTATTATTTTTTTTTCATCAACACAAGTTGCTATGACTTGTGGCAATAAATTTATCTTTATTACTCATTCATTCACCATTTAAGGATTAACACATTAATTATAGAAAAGCTCAAAGAATCAAAGACTATATGAAAATAAATGCAAAGGAAATAAATGAAGAGTTAAATTCATAAAGTCAAGAACGTATTAATGAGGAAGTAAAGACAACATTCAAGAATTCAAAAAGACAGGAATTTTAGAAAGCATTAAACAGAGTGGTGAGATATGGACCGAAAGTTGTGTTTCCATGAGTGAGCGCAATCCACATCTCTGCAGGCGGTCCTGCTTGCCTGCCTAATGTCCTAGGGACATTGCTCCTTTCCTGTAGACCTTGGGGCTTCTGAATTGCTGGGAAACATTTCTGGTGTTCTACTTCTAAACTCAGATGCCAGCTGGCCCACTTGGATCTCCAAATTTCTAATTGAAAATGCCTGCACTTGCATCACTACGTCATTTTTATCCATGTATTGTTTCAGCAGGGTCTCCAGAAAGCATCCAGAAGTGTTAGAAGACGAGGGTTGCTGGTGATGCGATTGACTCGGTTGCCCTGGATTTGAATTTTGGTGAAAAGAAGGATTCCTTCGGCTGCCACCTTAATGGTTGATTGGCCCCCCTTGGTTGGGGTTATCTCCCCAACCAAAGTTATGATGGCTCATCCAACCGGGATTATAGGTGTTGCTGAAGGGGTTGTTCTGGATGACGCATACTTGCTGGATGTTCAATGGGCACACTTCAGCTACGTGAGCCCCTCCACAATTAATGCAACTTAATGCGACCACTTGTGCTGGCGCAGCAGGTTGCACTAATTATTGAGGGATGGCTCCTTGATTAATTTCTATCGATTGAAGGATGAAGATCACCGCAGCCATCTGGGCGGCCAACGTGGTCATTGTCTCTGCAGGGACAATGGCAGTTTCACTCTTTCTTCTGTTGGCACCTCGACCTCCATAGCCATCATCAATCCAATCATCCATGTTCCGCGATATGCGGTCAAGGATGACCTTCGCCTCTGTATACATTTTGTCCATGAAACCTCCTGCCACGGAGGCATTAGCAACAACCTGCATTGATCTGTTCAGGCCGTTATAAAAGGTCTCCATCAAGACGCAATCGGGGATCCCGATATGTGGGCAGTTTTTCACCAATCTTCTAAATCGCACCTAGGCGATGCTCAAGGTCTCATTCTCCTTTTGCTTGAAGTTCAACACGTCCTTCCGTCGCCTTGCGTTGATGGCTGGTGGAAGAACTTCTTCATAAATCGCTCCACCAGTTGGTCCCATGATGTAATTTCATTTGGCTCTAGTAAGTAAGCCCACTTCTTGGCTTCGTCTTTCAAGGTGTAAGGGAACAAATACAGTCTTATACTCTCCGGGGTTATGCCAGGTAACGAGAAGTTACTGTACATTTCGACACAGCTGGTCAGGTGGGCGTGTAGGTCTTAACCTTGCAGACCCTCAAATTGCCCTGCATTTTTGATCATTTGAAGCATGACCGACTTAATTTCGAAGCTTGCGTTCTCCTCGATAGTAAGCCTCGAAATCCCAGGCAAAAAGTCATATAGGTTGGGTGCACATAATTCCTCATGGGAGTGTTGCGATCAGCTGCCAGGAAAATAGGATCCTGCGCTGGTCGAACTGCCCCTTGATTTACTATGGGAACCGCATTGTCATTGTTATCAGCCATGCTTGCTGCCTTTTTTCACCTAATCCGATTCTGTCATGCCCGTGCGTAAAATGTACGTTTGATCTCAGGGTCAACTTCAAATTTTGGTTCAGCACTAGTACTCATAAACCGTTAAGCTGCTCTCCGCGTTAAACAACCAGTACAACGAGATCTGTCCTACAAAATACCACAAACACACTCAAACAATAAATCGTTAACCAATCCCCGGCAACGGTGCCATAAACTTGACGAACGCAAAATTGTATGCGATGCTTAGATGATGTGATACTACTTCTAGATATGCGTTATTAATGGATGTTCTTGTAGTATGTTGTGCGTTGTCACAAGTTTCCTTGCGTTGGAACCAAGTATAATTCCACCGCAAGTTTCTCAGTGTGATCTGAGGTCAAACATAGGGACTGTTTGAGGTTATTGCATTATGTTTGTGATACATGCGATCGGGTTTTTCAATTTATAAAAGTATTTGTGTACAAGTATCCAAAATATGCGATAAAGTAAAGTAAAGCGGTAAAAATGCGATAATAAAATAAAGTGCAATAAATCTAAGCTAAGATGATACAAGATACAAGTTTCATGATACAAGATACTGAGGTCAAGGCTGGCTGTGAAGATTATACAGAGATAATGTGATGTGATGGCAAGTCTTATGTACGAAGCAGAAAGAGAAAAGATAACTAATATAAACATCGCAAGTTCTTAATGGCATTAAAGTTATAAGTACGGTTTCGTTTTTTCCTTAGCGTACACCTTTCAGTGATCGGCCGCGTTCCCACGTGTCTGTGGTGAAACACAGACGAACGTAATGAACGCCAGGTTGCTTCCATGTCTAGAAGTACTACTCGCTTTAGTTAACACATTCTTCTGACCTTCTCTCGATAGATAAGAATGGCATCTTCACTTCTGCTCTCACAGATGAAGATGTCGTCCAGCATGCCTTAGCTAAACATAATTGTCTCTTTAACACATATTAAGTACTCGTTTAATCTATATTAACTATCAAAGGATTAAGAACACTTCATGAAGAAAAAGATAAACGGAGGAACGAAAATAGACAGAGAAGTGGTGATGAAAACGATCGAGACATTCAATATATCTATTTAGCGTCTGATACATGGTGTGTGAATGAAGAGATAAAGAAGATGAAATACAATGATGAAAAGAGATAGAAACAAAAACAAACAAGCACCGACATTTTGGCACCGATTTGGATGGAGAGTTGCTTGCCAGTATGGATGGATCGTGCAGAAGGATGAGCTTCCCTTTCAGACTTGCTTAACCGATAGCAAGGATCTGAGTATTAGAACTTCGCGGCGGGGATCTGGCAGAATAGTACTGAGACTCACCTCTCGGCCTTGTCTCTTCTCTACCTAGATTTCTTCCGTTCAGCACTCAGCTCAGCTTCTCTCTCAATGACCTAATATCAATTAGCCCCGTATCAAGTAACATGTTTTCTCTAAATTCTATGGGGGTATTTATAGGTGAAGATCTTTGACTCTTGGCTCGTGGTCCCCACTTTTTGTTATGGAAATTCCGAAGATGGAAGGATATTTATTCCTTCTATTATGCAATCAGACCGTTAAATCTACATAACCGTTTGTCGTATACGTGTCACAATCCTTCACATTTGTATTGCTCAGCTGCATCTTTCGATCAGGTGTTCGCATGCAGTGTTGTTTTTACTACCACATGCGGTTGAAGTTCAGTTCTGGATCGACCGTCGCATTGCGCTGTCATTGCGTTGTTCGTCTCATCATTGTTGATTAATGAGCACAATGTAATAGAGATACGTTAGTCAGTTCGTCGTGAGCCTTGATGGCAAGTGGTGACTTCGTTTCCTGCAAAACATAGTAAAAATCTCCTTTTCTTCCATCTTCAAGATGTAAGTGGGTGTAATTGTGATAATTCCTAATTATTGTATTTCTAAGCTAATTTTCATACAATTGGCGCATATTTGTTCTCTTTTGGCCGCAATATCTAGATAAGGTAGTATAAATAACTTGTATTTCTACGAGTTACCAAGGGGCCCCTTGTTTAAGACCTGGATTCAGTACTTAAGAGAATAACCTTTCTCGTATCCCTAAATCGGGTAGGCGTGACTTCCTCTTGAACCCTATGTTCCCTGCTATCTACCCGGTCTAATGCCTGAAATGGGAGGCTTATTGAGCCGACATTATTGAGCTAATCCTCACCCATGAAAATATGATAATCCCAAATGAACAGGGATTCATAGTTAGCTCAGGATTAAGATCGAGTTACCTAGGTCATCTAAGTGAAATAGTCAGTCTTAAATAGTAAATAGCGTTATAAAGTAAGAGTGACCTATTTCTTTGTTCGATCTTATACAAAATCATTGTATAGGACACCCTCACTCCTTATGTCATTACATGAACGAATATGGATCACTTCGTTTGTAGTATTTTTACAATAACTTGTAACAACTACAGAGTAGGCTGTATCCAATAGTATTACCAGAATAAGGTACCAACCTTAATCATATACTATAGACCGTTTTGGCTATTTATTCGAACTTGATCCATCTCTATGTCTCTACATAAAGTTCAAGTATTCATATAATAGCCATGGATCTTAGTTTATTGGATTTAGACTTTTACATATGCAATTTATAGAATCAATACCTTTATTGAAGAATGTTGAATAAAAACTTTTATTTGATAATAGAATATGTTTAATTTTTACAAACTGTGAGTTTTAGGTCATAAAACCCAACACAGGTGTTAATTAATCTGAATATGTTGTGATATACACCATTGAATATGGCTTTTAAGGCATAAGAATTTCCCAAAGATGCTTCATCTTCTACTCTAGAGCACTGAGATTCCGGCTTCAAAATTTCCTTTTCATCACCAATTTTGATGGTACAATGAGTCCATCCGGATAAAACAACCTTCCAGGTTTTTCTATCAATCGACTTCAGCAAGGCAGTCATTCAAACTTTCTAGTAAGAATAGTTTGTTCCATCAATAACAGGTGGACGAGTAGTAGAATCTCCTTCCTCGATTCCGTCCACGATTGAAGCACCTGAGATAACGATGACCCACTCTGATACCAATTGAAAAAGGTATTAAGATGACTCGTCACTCGATATGTGAATGTTAAACAAAAAGCACTGACAACAACTGTAACAACAAAAATACCAACAACAAGTAAACAAGTAAACAAGTAAAGGCATACAACAGTTGGTAATCTAGCTCGAAGATAAACACCTACATCTAGGAGGTAGTCTGCTCAAGAAAGATAATAAATTAATATTAAAGAATTAAGTAGTTTACAATGTAGTACATATCTGTAATACACCAACTACTACAGTGACTTACGTAGAGCTTAGCTCTAATTTCAAATTGGATCTTGCAACCCCTGGACTCTCTACTCATAGATAACATACGAGTAATAAAGGTATGAACTTTTTACTTAAACAAGTTCCTTTACTAAGTAATTCCTCTTTTTTTTTTCTTTTACTGACTTGTTTTGTTGTTCTTGTTGTGCAGCCCAAACTAATCCAACATTCCATTAGTTTGAGGTTTGTGTTACGTTATATACCAATTTTTACTACAACAAATTGTTGTTGTTTATTTTATACATTTATTTATTCATTGATGAGTACTATATATCGTTGATAACTGTATGTTTGTAATTTGATAATCTATTGGGCATTTTGTATGCATTTTGTATGCCTACTATTTTAATTCTGTATGTTTATATATCTTAGTAGTTTTATTTATTTTATACAATGACCTTCATAAACTTTTTTGTCTTTGTGCATTTTGACAATTTGGGCAATAGTTAATTGTACATAGTTGTAGATTTGGGCAATAGTTAATAATATGTGTAGAATTAACCACTTCGAATTGCAAAACATTTTCATAATAACAAGTGAAAGAATTTTTTTTTTTTTTTTTTTTTTTTTTTAAAGAAGATATGATGTTTTTATTCACTAGCAACTTTCAAGTGCATAAATGACATCGAAAAGAATCTTCAATTTAGTTGTTAGATTTAGTTTTAAATAAATTAGCTAAATAATATAATAGCTTATTAAGCTTTTATATATGAAGCATTGCATTTTGGGTCAATTGGTACAAAAACCTTCCAATAAAATTATAAAAAAATTTTTGCAAAACAACATTTTGGTATTCAACTAAGAATTTTTTTATTGGTACTCAATAAAGAATTTTTAGTCCATGTTTTAGTATGGAACATAGTCATTGACCATTTACGATTGATCCTAAATTTTGACTGAGTTTTTCTTAAACAACAACAAAAATAATCTTGGGTAATAGTTCTAACATATGACGTTGAAAAGTAAGAGAGAATTGACAAAATAATCTTAAGTACTAATTCTATATAAGTAATGTATTTTAATTGAGGCCCAATCCCTGATAAAAGTATTTTTCCTTTTGTATCTTAGGATTTTAGGCTTTTATCCTATAATATGGAAAATGAAGAAGTCTTTACTATCCTTTCAATCATCACCACGTCTCAACAACAACAATTCCTAACGTTGGCCTTATTACTAAATGACCATCATTGAATAGAGAGCCAACCCTTCTACATTAGACATCGAATTAGGCAGCTAAACTTCTTTTGGCTTATTTACGAGAATGACGTCTGCTGTCACGAGAGCACGCAAATGGATAGACGAACTTTTGTCATCCTTTGTAACATGCTTAGGACGACCGGTCGTCTGGCACCTACTCAATGCATTGACATCTAAGAGATGGTGGCAATTTTCCTCCACATTTTGGCACACGACGTTAAGAATCGAGTAGTTGGACAATAGTTCACACGGTATGGTGAAACTATTTTAAGGAATTTTATGTTCGTTCTGACCATAGTACTACAACTTTATGAGTTACTGCTGAAAAAACCGGAGCTTATCACGAGCAACTGCACTAACAGTAAGTGGAAATGGTTTGAGATATTACAACAATTTTAATTCCACTCCTAGTTAAATATTAGGTTCTAGATTTTTAGGAAACTAGGAAATTTTTATCCTTTTGTTAATGTATGATCCCATACAGAACTGTCTAGGTGCATTGGATGGCACATGCACCAAGGTCAATGTATGTGCAGTCAATTGTCCCCACTATCGTACCCAAAAAGGTGAGATAGCCACAAATGTGCTTGCCATCTGTTCTCCAACTGGTGAGTTCATATTTGTGTTTCCAGGGTGGGAAGGGTCTGCAGCCGATTCTAGAGTGCTTAGGAATGCGATTTCTCGACCACACGGGTTGAACGTTCTAAAGGGTATAGACTTTTTTTACTGCACTGTCTGGATTCAAAAGAAAATAGTTTGCAAACTAAGTTTTTGTATACCATGCCTAGGTTATTATTACCTATTTGATGTTGGATATTCCAATGCCGATAGATTCTTGGCACCATATAGGGGGAGAGCGGTACCATCTTTTTAGAATGGCGTGGTGCTGAAAGTGCACCGACTAATCCATGAGAATTTTTCAACATGAAACATTCATCCGTTAGAAACTGCATAGAAAGGACATTTGGCATTCTCAAAGGTCATTGGGCGATACTACGTGGGAAGTTCTATTACCCAGTTAAGATCCAATGTAGAACAATAATGACATGTTGCCTGTTGCACAACCTGATAACGAGGGAGATGAGCCAAACTACAATGTTCGAAATAATGGATGATGAAGATTCTGCATCTAACAAGCTCGGTGATGAAAATATACAATTTACTGAAACGTCCGACAGATGGACCAATTTTAGGGATGAGTTGGCAACGCGAATGTTCGATGAATGGGAACAAAGATCATGAGCACAAAGTTTCTTGTTCAATTTGCTTTACTATGAATAACTTCCTTATGCTTTTAGATTATGTTATCTTTTGGTTCAAACAATATACTATATTAAATTATCTTAATTTATGTTGTGTTAATTGGTTCATGGGAATGATGAAACATGTTCTATGCTATTTGTACTCAAAAGTTTGTTTATTTAACTGTGACCAATTTATTTTATTAAGTTATACGTATGTATGTATGTAGCTAAATGCCAGGACGTGAGAAAATAACAAAATACATTTGGAGGAAGGTTGAATATGCACGGTTAGTGGAGTCACTATTGCACTTGGTGGAAACAGGTTGGCAAGTTGATAATGGAACCTTCAGCCTGGTTATCTACAACAGCTACAACGTCTACTTAATGAAAAGATTCCTGGCTATTCCATTGGGCTGTCAACAATAGAGTGCAAGGTTAGGTTTTTAAAGTGACAATATTGTGCAATTGTTGAGATGTTGAGTAATGCATGCAGCGGATTTGGTTGGAATGACAAGTTCAAATGTGTGGAAGTAGAGAAAGAGATTTTCGATGTATGGGTTTAGGTAAGAAAACACATAAATGTATTATTATCTTACAATGGTGAACTCTTTCGAATATAATATTATGTTCTAACATAATATATGTTTCTGTTTGTAGTCCCATCCCAACATGAAGGGTTTTAGACACAAACCATTCCCCACTATGATGAGCTTTCAATCGTATTTGGGAAAGATAGGCCACTGGCGAAGGCAGTGAAACCCCGTACGATGAAGCATCTGCAACAGATGATCATTTGGAAGATATTCAGTTGGGATCACAAGTTAATGAGCAACAAGAAAGTATATCTAACATGAACATGATGACAATTGGTGGCATGGATGTGGTGTTCTCAGACACACCCATCAGTAGGCGTACTGGATAAAGTAACGATACGAGAGGAACGAAACGCAAGAGAACTCCCTTCCAATCTGAAATACTTGACATTGTACGCACAACAACGGACGTGCATGAAAGTAAAATGGAGAAACTTGTCCAATGGAAGAAAGAGAAATATGAATCGGAGCTTAAAAGGCGCTAGGAGGTCATCGAGTAGATCTACAAGGTAGAGGGTTTAGAGGAGGATGATCAGTTGACCCTCATAAATCTATTCGTGAATAATATTCAATGAACAAACGATTTTCTAGCCATTCCACCACCATTAAGGAGAATGTATTGTATGCGTATATTGGGCATGACTGACTAATTACGTTCTCGGTGTTTGCAAGTTGGTTTGATATTATTTGATGTAACTTTCCCTAATCCCTTATTACATAGATATCATATATTTGATTTTTTGTGACATGTACAAATGGCCCATGGCATGTGGCCCTTAGATATGGATGCAATTTTTTTTTTTAAGCAAGTTGTAAAATAGTCATGTATAAGGCCATCAAATTATGCAAAATCTTTTGAGGGGAAAGAATTTAATGAATTTCATATACTGTCTAGTTTTTTTTATCAGTGGAAATGAATTTCATATCCAGTTTAAATTAGCACTATTTTGTAATATCATTTGACTTTCTTTAATGAGAAGTTTGAAATGAATAATACAAAATTGAACTGCATATGGATACAATAATTGAATTATAAGATTAAGAAAAAATAAGTTCATACAGGCAAATTATTTTAGAGTACAAAAATTTGAATAAGGTAGCACAAACATATGAACTCTACAAACCCAAATACAGAAATATGAACTCTACAAACCCAAATACAGAAATATGAACTCAGACATAACAACTCTACATACCCAAACACAGACATATGAATTTAGACAACACAACTCTGTACCTCAAATACAGACATCAAAATTCCCAAAACATCAAAACTCCAGACATCCTATATCCTCTCAGTGCCCCAAACAACCCCTAAATAAGATAGCACATCAAACCAAAACCTTGAATTGTCATTGGCTTCTACATTCGGTTGCTTTCGTAGTATTTTTTAACCCTCCAAAAGTCAATTGTATGTGATTCGGTCTTGGATGGAAGATTTGAGAAATATTTGGTTGACAAAAAATCTAATAGGAAGAAGATATATATTTGATATTTAAAATTTAAATAAGATAGAATCTAATATGTTTACTTTTATTTTTTTTAGGCTATATACTTTAATATTGAGATTTAAAAGATTTGGAGATGGGGTTTGAAGTTTAAGAACATGGGAGACAAAAAGGGTAACTTGAAAAACATAGTTAAAATAGTGAATCATGTTGACCTCACTTTTTGCCATATTTCTCAATTTGGATGCATACTTTTGGCTATTAACTCCAATTTCCAAAAAAAAAAAAAAAGTTAAAGAGAAATCGGAGGAGTTCTCTTGATTTTTGTAAAAAAAAAAACAAAAAAAAAAAAATGAATTAATAAGATTTTTGATAAAAGCATGTTGTGCACATGACATATGCTTTTTTAATCTCCACGTCATCCCGAATATGATCAAATAACAGTTTTTTAGGTTGTTGTTATACTGTGTATCCATTTTCAATAGAAATATATTATAAAAACTAACGGATTCAAACATAAGATGCCGGATTTTTCTCTTATTTTAAAATTTGAATTGACTGTCTCATATTATATTTGATTTGGTTTAACCATTTTTCAAAAATATTCAAAATTAATTCATGTTTATTTATCACCATTTTGATTTTAATTTATAATATATATCTTAAGATTTGATGGGAAATCAAATCCATTAATATTAAGAACTGGGGAGATTGATTAATAACCGAATAAAAATAAAGTGTAATTGGTCTAGCATAAGTTAACATATTATAACTTAATAGATTTTTCAAAACATAAAATGAGCACCATTTCAAATTTTTTACGTCTCTTGAAATTTGAATTTATATTTAATTATCAAATTAGATTTTGATAACTACTTTTCATATTGATTCAAAATAAAGTAATCTTTTCCTTATTTTTCTCCCCCAATTTTAAATTTGAATTTATCTTTTATCATCAAATCTGATTTTATGATACTAATCAGCAATTATTTTAAATGTTTATGACAACACATTTGATTGTACCTTACTCTTTTTCATTATTTTATACATACTGTTATCAAATTAATTGTAAATGTTTTCATATTTCCGAAATGTTCACGTTTTATCTCATGATATATTATTATTTTTAAGAAAATTTGAAATACATATATTATTATATCCAATTTTACTTTTTTTTTAAAAAAAAAATACACGTGCCTTACCAAAAAAAGAGATTTAACTAAGTTACATTTACACATACAATATAATTGTAATACATACTTATGAGATTTTTACCAACATAATTAGTAACTGTAATGTAAAATTATGAGGTTTTAACCAACATTTTTCGTAATTATTGGTTATAAGGGTATCTATTCACACATACAGTGTAATTGTAATGTGAAGTTATAAGCCATAATTTTTGTGATTTTGAATTATAACAGAATTTTATATATTCTTAATTTTTCTCCATCAATATATATTTAAATATATCTTTCGTTAACCAAATTCAATTTTATTTTATTTTCTTCATTTTGTTTGTACATTTTCTTATCACATGTAACACTCTTTTGATTTGATTAGTTTCATATAATTTTTTCAAATTTTGTATACATATTCTTATCACGGTTGAAATTTTTTAATCTATATTGATAAAAGTTCGGAATTTGTAAATTTTGAATTTGATATAGAAAAGGATCAAGGTATACATCTATATATATGTGGGAGAATTAAAAGAAAATTTAGATTTCTCTTTCTTTTTAAATCCATGCATCAGCATAAATTTTAATAGAATTTCAAATTCTAGATTTCCTTTTACAATCTAATAAATTTTAATAGAATTCAAACCAATAAAAAAGTTTAAGGAAAATAAAAAATCTCAGTATTTTGAATCCATCGATAAATTAACCCACCTGAATCAAGCTTTGGAAGGGATGGGTTCTTCTTCTCCTTTTTATTTGATTAAATTTTATTTTTCTCTTAAACGACATAACAGAGCGTTGAAGTTTTGAAGCAACATTATAATCATTTCCCATCACATAGATCTTCTCCTTCCCTTTGTAAATTTTGCCATACTAACTGAGGTTACACTAGAACCTAAAAGAAAAAGAAATTATTTTCCTTGCTTTTTAGTGTCAGATCCCATTTTAAGATATGAAACTTTTGAATTTTGAGTTTATATAACCTTAAATTGAGTTTATATATCCTAAGTTTCAATTTTGAGTTTTAATTATTTTTCGCTGAGTTGGAGATTTGCAAAATCCTGGCTTTATTAATTTTGGAGAGTATTGGGTGAAAATTTGACTTTCAAAACAAAAGGGAACCAACCTTTTGGTTGGAGAATATACATTCGAAAATTTGGTCGTTGGTAGTGTCCTTATGTACTCCAATCTTGAGTTTTGGGTTTGGGCCCCAAGGTAACCATGTTTTGGAGGGAGTGAGGACATAGACTAATGTAGGTACGGTGGACGTCCCACACGCGTGTGTGATTATTAATTTTAATAAAAATTATTATGTTTTTTATTTTTATTAACCGGAAAAAAAGGAAAAGGTCCACTTCCTTCGCGCTTCGTCTGCTCCTCCGTTTTGTCTGTGCACGTTCTGAGGTAGAGAGCATTTTTCGCTCCCTACGGTTCAACGCTGAAGGCCTTCCGCAATTCGATGAACACGATTCATTCATCACTTCTCATTTCATTTTTCCTCTCCTCTTCTATTTTAGTTTTTCGAGCAATGGGTTTAGAAAGAGTGTGTGTTTCGGTCGGTAACGGTGCATTTCAAATCGGGTTCCTTTTGGCTGTTTTATCTTGGGACAATGTGGCATTTTTCAGACTTGCTTGCACACTTGGGCAGAGCCGCAAAACGTCTTAAAGAGAGCGAACTCCACGACTCAACCTATAACGAGTTTCTGTTTTGCAAGTTTTCCTCTTTGCTTGACCGTCGTGTCTTTGATGGTTTACTGTTCGTCGTTCTGAGGGTCCTGTCGTTTCTAACAAAGAGATAGCAGTGAAATGAAAATAGATTTGTAGCTGAAAACATACTCCCAAGCCCTTTTGAAACACTCGATCAACTTTGGGTAAAATTTCTGTTTGAGTTTGTTGTTTTCTGATGCTTCAGCCTTGTGAATTTGATTTTTGACCTTTTATGCTCCCAAGGTAAGCTTCTTTTAAAGTGGGTTTTGTGTTAATGCTTTGTATGCATATTGTAGAAAATAACAAGGTTTTTAAGTGGGTTTTATTGGGTTTTTTGAAAAATTAAAGGCCGAATGGCATTATCGTAATTATTGAGTAGTGGAAAACTTGTAATTTTTTCTTTTTCTCCAAAATTAGGGCCTTTTTCGTGGGTCTCCTTTTTTTTTGCTGAAGAAAAAGGTTGTAGCTGCCCAAGGAGAGTTGGACTGACGTAGAGAGCCGTCTGGGACACTAATCGGAGGCCGCCGGTGGAAGTAAATCACGTCGATCGGTGAGTGTGGTGCTTGTAGATCAGCGGGCAGCATGGGAGATTTCCGTAGGTGGTTCGGTCTTGGAAGTTCATGGTGTGGGCGGTGGTTTGGGCTGTCGCGGTCCGGTCTGGAAGGTTAGCCGATCTGAGTAGCAGGCAGTCCAGTTTCTCCGTGGAGGTTGAGTCCGGCAGCGGTTGTTGGCAGTGAGAGAGAGGCACGGGTCTGTTCGCCAGTCAGAGGCGGGTAGCACAATGTTTTGGGCTGTTTTTGCAGCGGGTGGTTCTCAATTTTCAGAGGCGACATTGTGTGCGGATCTCTCGATATCAAAGGATTCAAAAAATTACAGATTGGTGATTTCGTTGATTATCTGTAATTTGTAAAATTCCTTTATTGCTCATTAATAAATTAATTCAAGCTGGTTCTCAAAGTGGATGTAGACCAAACTGATCGAACCACTATATATCTTGGTGTTCTTTACTGCTTTCGTTTTATTTTTGCTGATTGTTTGCATTCTGTTGGGCCATCTAAGTTAGGTTCGGAAACTCTCACAAGTGATATCAGAGCTCCAATTGATCCAAAGAGGTTGTGTGGTAGTGTGTGCTGACATATTCTTTGTTCAGGTTTTTTGTTGGAATTAATTTGACGGATGGTTTCGATGTCTACACGGTTCAAAGTTGTTAAATTTGATGGGAAAGGTGATTTCGGGTTATGGAGGAAAAAGATTAAGGCTATTCTGGTACAACAAAAGGTAGCCAAAATCTTAGACGAAGATAACCTTCCACCAACAATTACAGAAGCTGAAAAAAGGGATATGGATGAGATGATCTATTCAACAATAATTCTGTATATGTCATATGGAGTGCTTAGGCTAGTAGATGAGGCCATTACTACAACGGAGTTATGGAAGAAATTGGAAAGTCTTTATTTGACTAAGTCCTTGCCAAATAAATTATATCTAAAGGAAAAATTCTTTGGATATAAAATGGACTCAAGTAAAGCCTTAGAAGAGAACCTAGATGAATTCCAGAAGAGTATAGTTGATCTCAATAACATCGGTGCCTTGAGAACATCGAGAAGTTAAGGCAACTATTAAATATGGACAGAATTCGTTGTCCATGGATATAGTGTTCGATGCCTTGAGAATGAGAATTCTCGAGATTAAAAAGGAACACAAGGATGAAGAGTTACTCATGGCCAGAGGCAGAAATGAGAAAAAGAACGGAAAAGGAAAAGAGTCGAGATCCAGGTCGAAATCAAAAGGGAAAAGCAAAAAGTGTTTCCTATGTCATAAAGAAAGGCACTTTAGAAAGAATTGTCCTTTGAATAAGAGCAAAGAAGCATCAAGTAGCAAGCATATAGAGGATTCTAGTGCACCAAAATTACTGATGGGTATGATTCAGCAGAGATTTCGATGGTGTCTAGCAGGGACATTCAGAATGCTTGGATCATGGATTCAGGGTGCACGTTTCACATGACTCTTAATCGGGATTTCTTGATTGACTTTCAAGAAAATGATGGGGGATCAGTTCTGCTTGGTAATAATGGTACTTGTGATGTAAAAGGAATTGGGTCAGTTCGAATTGCAACTCATGATGGTATGACCAGAATTTTTACAAATGTAAGGTATGTTCAAGAACTCAAACGAAATCTAATTTCTCTGGGCGAATTAGATAGAGCAGGTTATTCTTATAAATCTGAGAATGGAGTTCTGAAGGTTATCAAGGGTTCTTTGGTTAAGCTGAAGGGTACCTTGAGGAATGGTCTTTATGTGTTGGAAGGTACTGCAGTTTCAGGTAGTGTTGCTATTGCATCTGGGAAAGAAACAGATAAATCTATGTTATGGCATAACAGATTGGCTCATGTGAGTGAAAGAGGTCTACAAGCTCTTTCACAACAAGGTTTACTTGAAGGAGTTAAAGACATTGAACTCCCATTTTGTGAACATTGCATAATGGGAAAGTCTACCAGAGTGAAGTTTGGGAAAGGGAAGCATTCTACTAAAGGAATTTTAGATTATATTCATTTAGATTTGTGGGGTCCTACAAAGGTACCTTTATGGGAGGTTCGAGATACTTTATGTCAATCATTTATGATTTTTCAAGAAAGGTGTGGATGTATCCACTAAAACAGAAGGATGAAGCTTTTGGAAAATTTCTTGAATAGAAAAAGCAGGTTGAGAACCAGACAGGCAGGAAGGTAAAATATTTGAGGACGGACAATGGTTTAGAATTTGTGAATCACAAATTTGTTAAATTTTGCAAATCTGAGGGAATTACGAGGCATTTCACTGTTACATACACTCCTCAGCAGAATGGTTTAGCTGAAAGGTTTAACAGAACAATTATGGAGCGTACAAGATGTCTCTTGACAAATGCTTTATTACCCTTGAAATTTTGGGGGGAAGCTTCCCAAATAGCTTGTTATCTTATTAATAAGAGTTTGTCTTCCGCTTTAGGTCTAAAGACTCCTCAGGAGATATGGATAGGAAAAGCTCCAAGCTTGGATCATCTCAGAGTGTTTGGATGTTCAACTTTGCTCATGTTAAGGAAGGGAAGTTGAACAAGAGGGCACTGAAATGTATGTTTATTGGCTATCCTCAGGGTGTTAAAGGATATAAACTTTAGTGCTTGGAAGAGGGCAGAAATAAATGCATTATCAGCAGAGATGTGACCTTTAATGAAACAAAGATGCCATTTCGTGTCAAAGAGCAGCAGAAACAGCAGACAGTTGATCAGGTTGAGGCAGAGGTTAGAATTGATTCTAAAGCATAACCATCAATTAGTTTAGGTGATTTCAGTGATCAGTCATCCAGTTCTGATGGTAGACAGCCTCAACTGCAAAGAACTTTGATTGATAAGGGAGATTTTGGTGAAGAAAGCTCAAGTGGCAGTGACCTACAAAACTATCAGCTTACACATGCCAGGCCTCAGCGGGTGAGGCAAGCTCCTACAAGGTATGGTTATGCTGGTTTAGTTGCTTATGCTCTTACTTGTGCAGCTGACAGTATTGAAGCAGAGCCTCTTACTTTTGAGGAGGCTATTGTATCTGATTCGAAGGAATAGTGGAAGGATGCTATGGAAGCAGAATTGTTCTCATTGTAGAAGAATCAGACATGGTCATTGGTTCCAAGGCCTCTTAATCAGAAACTCATTCAGTCAAAGTGGATTTATAAAATCAAGGCAAGTACAGGAGGTGACAGCAAGCCTAGGTATAAGGCTAGACTGGTAGCCAAGGGCTACACTCAAAAGGAGGGAGATGACTTTCATGAGATTTTCTCTCCGGTGGTGAGGCATTCGTCCATTCGATTAATTTTATCTATTGCTGTTCACTTTGATATGTTTATTGAATAGATGGACGTTAGCACAGCTTTTCTTCATGGTGATTTGGAGGAAGTGATCTACATGGCTCAACCTAAGGGCTATGAGGTGAAAGGAAAGGAAGACATGGTTTTTCGTCTTCACAGGTCCATCTATGGACTGAAGCAATCGCCGAGACAATGGTATATCAGGTTTGACACCTTTATTCTAAAGCAGGGGTTTCACAGGAGCTCTTATGATGCCTATGTGTACTGGAAACTATCTCAGAAAGGTACATATACTTATCTACTTCTGTATGTAGATGATATGATTCTGGTGTCTAAGGATTATTCTGAAATCTGTGATCTCAAGAAATGATTGAGTAGTGAATTTGAGATGAAAGATTTAGGTGAACTGAAAACGATCCTAGGCATGATGTGAAAAGAGATAGGGAGAAAGGTTTGTTAACAATTTCGTAGGAGAGTTATGTGCATAAACTGCTTGAGACCTTAACAAAAAAAGGTTTCTATCAGGTCACATTTTTCGTTTGTTTGGTAATGTGGTCAATTGGAAAGTTGCTCTTCAATAAGTTGTTGTCATGTCTACTACTGAGTCAGAGTATATTTCAGTGGGTGAAGTTGTGAAAGAGGCAGTGTGGTTGAAAAGAATAGTTGGTGAGTTGTTGTCGCAGGAGTTCATTCCTATCGTCCGTTGTGATAGCTAGAGTGCTATTCACCTTGCGAAGAATCCATCTCATCACGAACGGTCTAAGCATATCGATGTCAAATTTCATTTTATCAGAGAAGTTGTGGCCCAGAAAGATGTTGAACTGGTCAAGGTTCATATAGTTGAGAATTTGTCAGATATGTTAACCAAGGTTCTTCCCGCCCATAGGTTCAAATACCTATTAGATGGGCTGAATATTAAATCTGGATGATAGGAAGATTGTAGAATCAACTTGGCACTTAAATACTCTTGTTATGAAGGAAATTTATAGAAAATAACAAGGTATTTAAGTGGGTTTTATTGGGTTTTTTGAAAAATTAAAGGTCCAATGGCATTATCGTAATTATTGAGCAATGGCAAACTTGTAATTTTTCCTTCTTCTCCAAAATTAGAGCCTTTTTCATGGGTCTCCTTTTTTTGCTGAAGAAAAAGGTTGCAGCCGCCCAAGGAGAGTTGGACTGACGCAGAGAGCCACCTCGAACACTAATCGGAGGCCATCGGTGGAAGTAGATCACGTTCGATCGGTGAGCGTGGTGCTTGCAGATCAGCGGGCAGTGTGGGAGGTTTCCATCAGGTGGTTCGGTCTTAGAAGTTCATGGTGTAGGTGGTGGTTCAGGCTGTCGCGGTCCGGTCTGGGAGGTTAGCCAATCTGAGTAGCAGGCAGTCCGGTTTCGTCGTGGAGGTTGAGTCCGGCAGCGGTTGTTAGCAATGGGAGAGAGGTGCGGGTCTGTTCGCCAATCAGAGGTGGGTAGCACACTGTTTTGGGCTGTTTTTGCAATGGGTTGTTCTCAATTTTCAAAGGCGACATTGTGTGCGGATCTCTCGGTATCAATGGATACAAAAAATTACAGATTGGTGATTTCGTTGATTATCTGTAATTTGTAAAATTTCTTTATTCCTCGTTAATAAATTAATTCAAGCTGGTTCTCAAAGTGGATGTAGACCAAACTGGTCGAACCACTATATATCTTGGTGTTCTTTACTGGTTTCGTTTTATTTTTCCTGATTATTTGCGTTGTATTTGGCCATCTAAATTAGGTTCAAAAACTCTCATACATATGAACTTAGGTAAAGAGATTAGAAACTCTTGGCTTGAAATTGTTTCTAATAATAAGATATGGGTTTGTTTAATTGATGACAATACAAGTATTTGATGGGAGCCAATTTTTAATAGTTAGAACTAAAGTTTGTTTAACATATGAATCAACTGCCTGGTTTGCAATTATAGCCAGCTGAAAGTCAAACATTGGAATTCCATTGATGATATATAGTATTCTAAAAGAACAATGATCAATTTGGTTTTTGTTGCAATTAAATGCATGAGTCGTTTGTTGCAATTCTAGACTATACGATTCGTGAAGTACTTAAAGTTATTCTTGGTACCTACCACTACCAATACTTAACATTTTAAATCTTCAATGAGGCTGAATCGGTAGATCTTTAAATAATGTTACATAGTTTGGATTTGTGTTTTAAGGGAGTTTTTACCCTTGGAAAGGAGTATGGTAATCTTGTTGATAAGCCATTCACGACATTTTTGGAGGTGTTTAGTGTTGGGGTTGATGCCCTTAATCTCATAGGACCCTATAGTTTATAAACACTTGTATGAAAAAATATGTTTAGTGATTAATAATATATGATATTTTATTCATTTTTGTCTATGAAATATAGGATATTTTAGTTGCATTAACTACAAACTAATAAACTAACATCCATGGTTATCGTTGTAACTTAAACATGTATGTGGAGACATATAGGTGGATCGTGTTTAAGTGATAACCTAAATAGTCTTTAGTATATGCATAAGGCTGAGTACCTTAACTTTGTGACACTACGAGTATGGTCCGCTTTGTAGGAGTTACAAATGTTGTAAAGTGCCACAAATGATCATTACACATGCGAGTAGGAAAATTCTATATAAAGAAGTTTGTATAAGACGGGACCACGAAATGTTTAGTCTCGTTATATAACCCCGTTCATAATAGAGACTTTCATTTTACTAGGATGACCATAGGTAACATGACCTTAATCCAGAGTGAGTTGTGAACTCCTGCCTATGAGGGCGGTCCTTTGATTTGCATGGGTAAGAGTGGTCAGATCATTGACTTAACAAGCCTACCATTTTGGGCATTCGTCTGATTGAGGAGTTGGGAGCTCAGCTACACAAGATGAATTCACTCCTTCCCCAAAGCACGGTAAATAGATAAATTGTTTCTTTAAGGTTGATTCAGGATCTTGAGCAATGTGGCACCACACCGCTCCATGCCCATGAGAGGTTTAGCCATAGTGGGATTATGATCTATTGTTCATTAGAGGGATCAATGTACTTAATGAGTTAGATGTAATGGCAAAACGGTGATTTGGCCCAATTATACTTACGAACGATTTGTGAAGGGTTATCGTACTATTGATTGGTTATATCCAATAGACACAGAAATATATCTGTAGTGCAAAAAGTGTCGTTGTCGATCTTTAGTGGAGTGTCCGGCAGTTAATCGATGGGGATAATGTGATTAAAAAGTTTATTCAGTTATTCACATAATGTTGGACTTCAAGCTACATGTCCATGAGGTCCCCTTGGTAGCTCAATCGATTTAAATTGAGAATCAGTTTTTGGGTTAATTTGAAGGGTTCAAATTAATAAGAGAGAATTTGATTATATATGACATAATTAAATTGATTAAATTAATTCAATTAAATATGATATAATTGATATAATGTATTTGATACATTATTGATTAATTGGAAGAATAAATATTTGAATCATATTTAGTTATCATATTTATTTATTAATTATATGACATGATTCAAATATATCTTCTATGAATTAGATTCATAGTTATTAAATTTAGTATAAATATGATTTATATTAAATGCCATAATATTGTATATGATGCAATGTTAAAACTATAAGTTATAAATATAAAATGATAAGTTAGTTATCATATTTATTTATTAATTATAATATGATAATTTGATAATTAACTATTTTTCTCTCTAACCACCCTTAGCGAGTATCTACACTATAACGTTGAGAGCCTATGCGATAGACTCGTTTCTTTAAACGATCAACAAACTTTGCTATGCGATAGATTTGCCTTCTACTCGATCATCTTCCTCCTACAACTCCAAACTTCCCTCTAACCAAAATTAGCCAAAGCCCACCACTCCTAGATTCTCACATCGAGAGTATCAAGGTCACCGAGTGGTAATATCCCTATTTGGTTCGAGTTTCTCGTTGATGTTTGTCGGTGTTTGAGGAGTGTTCGTGACTTGTTAGACGCATTCGTGAACGAGTTCGATCGAGGGATTAACTTGAAGAACAGTTCTTCAAAGATATAATCTCTAAACCTTTTGTTAATTTATTCAAAAGCATGCTGTAGTTTAGTTTTATGCATAATCTGTTCTTGTTGATTGTAAATGTATGCGTTCAATCGAAATGGGATTTGGACGATTTTCTTCCGCTCAAAGGTTCTCTGTAAATAGAGTTCATTCATTTAGAATTTTGCAAACAGAAGGGAGACATCAATCATGAGGTATGGATCTTGCTCGAGTGAAAGTAAAACATGCCTTTGTTCTTTTTTAGCAGAATGTAAATTTCTATTACATAAATGGAGGTATCATATTTAGTTTAGTATAGTTTTCGTCACATCAAAATTTTGGTTTCGTGAAGAAGTGGGAAGAAGTGGATCAAAATGTGTCAAAACCATGAATAATGTTTCATCGAACAAGTGACAACCAAACAAGAATCGAACTAATGAAGCATGCAATTTTGATAGGTGATTAACCCCTTCATTTAACTCTTTATAAGAAGAAAGCATAGACTGGATGAAGAAGTAAATCCAATCCAACAAACGTGCTTCTAACCAATTGATCATTACAAATATTAGTTTCTGAATTGCCTTTTGTTTATTTGTTTTATTTATTTTTTTTAAATCGTGTTAGTTTGATGCAACAAATGTTGTTCTAATATGCCAATTTTCTCTTCGACTTGTCTTTTCTCTTAGAGAAGTCAAATTCTTGAGTATAGCTAGCAAGATAGCAACACCAGGTTAGTCTTTTTGAAGATTTGAACTGAATGATAAGTGATATTTGTATGCATTAAGTTGAATCCGTTGCACATACCAAACCATTATGGATGCTGTTTTGATCAAATTTTGTATATATCATAACCCCACGAAAGAGAGAAATATGTGACCTCTAAAGATCTTCATGCCTGTTTGACTTGAATTATGATTGAGATCGTGGTTCATTTTTCTTTTTTTACTTCATTTTTTTTCTGCTATATTCATTTGGCTTCCATTTGATTATGAAAACCACCAAATAGTATGTTTGATTCAAAATTGCATCTGGCGTGGTACTCTATCCTTGTATAATTTATTTTCTTGCATTATATAATGGATTTGTGTTTCAATTTTCTTTATTGGATATTAATGGAAATTGGGACTAATTTTGTTTCTAGATCTAGCTTGATGTGAAACCTAATTTTAAGATTATTTTCCTCTATTCTATTATTTGTTTTGCTATTTTTTTTTTTTTGTTCTTTCATTTGCTAAATCTAAATGGTTTCAAATATTATTAGGATATTAAGAAAACATAATTTTCATTAGATAAAGAGCTTGTTACAGAAGTGGTTATATATACAATAGGGAATAAGATTCTATACATTTATCTATTAGGTTAATTAATTACAAGTTCAATCCTGATTAATTAATTATATTTATCTATTAGATAAAGAGCTATTCATTTGTTGAATGGAGAGAGATTTATAATCTCTCCATCCATTAAGTCCTCAACATGTAAGGCCTAAGTATAGCTCTCATCTGGCAAATATCCAAACATTTTGATATGTTAACAGAACTCAGAATGGTATTGTTAATGGAATTTGCAAGATGAGTGGGATCGATGATTTGGTCAACTGTGTGAGACTCAATTTCTTTCTAATTAGTTTATTACACTTTTTGAGTAAGATAAGGAAATGTAATTGTTTGTGCATGCATGAGTTGTAATTCTTATTTACTCGTTTGTAGGAACTTGGAACTCGTTATTATCAACATTCTAACTTCAGTAGTTAAAATATCTCTACTAGATTCGAATTCAATTACGTATGATATACGTTATTGTCCTTGGTTTTGCAGGGAGAGAAGTTTGGAGGAACTTCATGTACAAAAACAACCAAAAACAAACTTAATAATCCTTCACCATAGAAAAACCAAGCCAAAAGCTTTGAATTGAAGTCTTATAATTGTGGGGATCAAGGGATCTTAAATGAAGTCTTTACTTGGGGGCACAGACTTCCTTCCAGAATCAACTATCTCAAGATCTTTCAAAAGGAAAACAGTAAAAATGATTCAGGTGTGCGATTCTATTCTTGACTTTCTGAGGTTTATATATATAGTCTTAGATTTTGTTATAACGATCTTTTAGTTTTAGGTTAAAAATCATGTGTTTAGTCCCTGTTATGTGTCTAATTAGGGTCTGTTCGAATTGAATTGTTAATTATTTAGATTCTGTTTGATAATCATTTAGTTTTAGGTTAAAAATTATTTGTTCAATCTCTACTATCTGTCTAATTAGAATATGTTTGAATTCATTTTCTAATTATTTAGACTTTATTTGATAACCATTTAGTTTTAAGTTAAAAAGATGTTAATTGGATATTAAGGACATTGATGTACATAATTTTTCTTTTCTTTTCTTTTAGATAAAATCACTTCACAAATTCAAAATTTAGCACAAATTTAGAAGTCAAACTAAGTTGTGAATTTTTTTTTTTTTAAAAAAAATTAGGCTTGTCTCTATAAATATTAAGATTTTGGAGCTGTGATCTTGTAGTTGTCTAAAAATTTCTTGTAGTCGATGCAATTAAAATTTTTTATAGCAACACAAATATACTCTCAAACTGAAAAACAAATATCCTTACAAGAGTTGCTAAATGCTATGACAACATTTTCAATACAATGGTACGTGCTCAAGTATTTTTACTATCATTTTGTAAGAGGTAAAACTAAATAAAACCATCAAATATTTAATTCTGTAGGTTAAGTTGTGTAAATTAGTTTACAACTCTTGGTGATTATCTTATGACTGATTTTGTTTTACATTGGCTTGTAATTAACATTGGGTTCCACATTGCCGTTGTTGTAAATAAGTTAGTTGTGAAAAGAAGCAAGTATATTCGAAAGGTTATAAAATTCTGAAGTATGTTTGGACTCTAAAAAAACTTGTTCTTGTTGTTTAGGAGCATAACTTTTGATCTTCTTTTCTCCTTTTTGAAAAAAAATTGGGTTTGGGAGGGGGTGGCTACTTAGATGCTGGATATTTGCTTTCTGCTAGTAAGGTGTTTGATGATTTGATTTGTCTCTAAAATTTGACACTAATTCTTAATGTGCTTTTGTTCTTCCGTTTTCCTGTGAAATGATGTTGTCCTTCCGTTTGTATGGAGATTTCTAAAGTGTGTATCAAGCATTCTCTATTTCGTAGAAAGTTGAATGAAACATTTAATTATTACTTTGGCCTTGTAATCGAGTGATTTTGAAGAAAGTCACCATGTTTGGTGCGCATATATCAATTTGATTTCTTGTTTACTCTTGATTGTCATCTTGATCTCTATTATGATTTTTGTATATAATGAATGTGTCTTAGGCTAGTTTAGATCTTCTATAACAATTGGAAGAATATTGAGATTTAGAGGATTACATAATGAGTGAAACTTGAAGTGATTATTGTAGGTTGCATTTCTTGTGACGAAAGCCTTTTAATAGTTTTCTTAATTACAGTTAGTATTGCTTATGATGAAGCCTTGTAGATTTCAATGTTGATTTCATCTCAAGGAATAACTTCATCACCAAATTTGTTCCCATTGTTTGACTCAAATCAGCTCATGACCCCGCTTTCACTCCATCCAAATCAATAATTTCAAGCTCTTTATCCAATCTTGATCGAGTTTATAAATTTTGAAAACTTGTAAATTTTGAAGCCCAATTCCATGATGTTATAATCTTGAAAGCTTGTAGATTTTGTATTTTGTAAACTTAATAGTTACAAATTATATTTGGTATACTTTTATTGTTGGATAATTTTTTTTTATTTTTTAATGTACAAATGAATTACAAAATTTCAAATATGAAAAGAAGTCAAGGTATTTGATGCATTATAAGTTTGTTGTAGCATAAAACTAATATATATATATATATATATATATATATATATATATAGTAGCATTAAGAAAATTTTATTTTATGTTAAAGATAACATTATAAAAAGTTATTATATGGCAAAGACAACACGATGAAAAGGTTATTATAAGGTAAAGATAGCATTAAGAATAAGTTATTATACATTAAAGATAGCCTTAATAACTAAAGCTATAAAATGTTTTCATAGCAAGTTATATATGCTATATCTTCTTACCCTATTATAGCATCTGATATAGCCACACAAAAGGCTATAAAAGGTCACAGACTTTTAATAACACGGGCTGTTAGAACCTTCGAAAAAATCTAAAAAAAAAGCTATAAAAGGTATATTATAGATTTTTCTTTAGCTATCATATTCGTTATTTCTTGTAGTAATTTCTAATGAGATTAGAAATTAGAAATCTAAGTTTAATCTTTTAATTGGTTTAATCAAATTAAATTGATTTTTAATAAAAGATTAATAATGTAACAAATATATCTATAAGGGACCTTTTTTCTAAGGCGATTCTGTCTAGGGTAGGGTATTTAAGTTGACAGAAACGTAACACCCCTGCCTGGAAACTTACCTAGAAAGGTGAATTAGATAGATTTATTACATGCATTTAAGTTTGATTGAAGATTATTCAAGAGTTTAATAGACTTTAATAAAAAAAAATTTAACTATTCAAAAACAAGTGTTGTTTTTAGGCAAATTAAACAATCACTTAGTTAAAATTAGTAGTCGATTTTTTCTAAGTTAGTTAAACCTAGGTAAAACGCTCAGTGGGAGAAAAATTGGGTATATGATACTTGATTTCATCCTCTTCATGTTTCTTCCTTAAAGTTCACACCATGAGATCTATACTTGACCTCGAGGCACCTTGAGTGTCCCCCTACGGATGGCATTGTATAGATCAATATCAAAGTGAATGGAGAGTGTTTATGATAAGTGGGAGTGGGACGTGTGACAACACATCCCTCGGTCTCCCTTATTAGTTTGAAGTAAAGTTGCATGTATGGCCTCGAGACATCTTGATTGTCCCCTTAAAAGATGACATTTTTGTATGACACTTTATTCAAACTCCAACAATGTATAGGGTTACTTTAGTTTCATGTCCCAATCGGTTTTTTTCCTACGGGTGGTTCATTGGGGCAGAACTCTAGAACCTAAAATGAGGGGTTATACTTACAAGAATTGTTAAACAAGTTAACAAATTCTGGACCGAATAATGGTGACTATTAGTTATAGTGACAAGGTGTTGTTTCTATCTAATGGTTGAGAATGTCTTATTTTAGTGAAGGGACACTTGATCAACCTATTGTGACTTTTTTCCCACCTCACTAAAACATCACTGCAAAACTAAAGTAGGATACCTTAGACTATTTTGCTAAAAACTGATTGGTTGTCTTAGTAGTTTAATGCAAGTAGACTAATTATAAATAATTTGTATCGTTTCAACAAATTTTTATTACAATAGCTACCGCTACTTTAAACTTGCTCGCCGCTGACAAATTAATCAAAAAAAATTACGCTTCATGGAAAAACACGATCAACAAAATCTTAATCATCGATGACTTACGCTTTGTCCTTATAAAGGGCTGTCCTCCAATTCCTACTCCCAATGCTGCTCGAAATGTTCGAGAGGCATATGAGCGTTCGACATGGGAAAACGATAAGGCCTGAGCGTATATTTTGGCAAGTCTTAATGAAGTCTTGGCCAAGAAGCATGACAGCCCGTGAGATCATGGAGTTCCTGAGGGGAATGTTCAGATAACCATCCACACAGCTCAGACATGACGCTCTAAAACATATATTCAATACCCATATGCAAGAAGGAGCATCTGTTCGAGAACATGTTCTCAACATGATGGTCCACTTCAATGTGGCAGAGATGAATGGGTCTAGCATCGATGATGTCAGTCAGGGAATTAGTCCCTAACGGCAACTAGATGCTTGTGAGATGACAATGCGTGTTGGAACTGGGCACGTCGTCTCGGCTGTGGCAGTGGGAGGTCTCCAGTTGACTTTACAGAATAAATTCATTTTGTTAGAAAATGTATATGTAGTTCCAGGTTTAAAATGAACATAATTTCTATAAAATGTTTGCTTGAAGAAAAGTACTCTATAAACTTTATTGTAAATAAAGTGTTTATTTCCAAAAATGGCGTTGATATTTGTTATAGGAAACTGGAAAATAACCTTTATGTGCTAAGACTATTAGCCACTAAGGCACTCCATAACACTGAAATGTTTAAATTTGCAGTAACGCAACATAAAAGACTCAAAATTTCTCCTAAAGAAAATGCCCAACTTTGGCACCTAAGATTAGAATTGAGAAATGGATGAAGAATGGACTTTTAAGCGAGTTAGGAGAGAATTATTTGTCAGTGTGCGAGTCTTGCCTTGAAGGAAAAATGTCTAAAAGACTTTTTACTGGAAAAGGTCACAGGGCCAAAGAATCTCTAGAGCTGGTACATTAAGATCTTTGTGATCCAATGAATGTATAAGCTAGAGGAGGTTATGAATATTTCATAACCTTTACAGATGATTATTCAAGTAATGGGTACATTTATTTAATGCAACATAAGTCTGAGTATTTTAAAAAGTCAAAAAAATTCAAGGCTGAAGGTGAAAATGCATTAAATAAAAAAATTAAGACATTTCGATCTGATCGAGATTGAGAGTTTATGGATTTGACATTCCAAAACTATTTGATAGAAGATGGAATTGTATCCCAACTCTCGGCACGAAGTACACCTCAGCAAAATGGTGTATCAGAAAGGAAAAATTGAACCCTGTTGGACATGATTCGGTCTATGATGAGTTACGCTTCTTTATCTGATTCGTTTTGGCATTTTGCAATACATACTACAATGTACATATTAAACTGTGTTCCATCCAAGAGTGTTACCAGAACGTCTTTGGAGTTATGGAATGGTCGTAAAGCTAGTTTACGTCATTTCAGAATATGAGGTTGCCTAGCACATGTGCTTGAGGCAAATCCTATGAAACTGGTACCACGTTCAAAATTGTGCCTATCTGTAGGCTACCGCAAACGAACGAGAGGTGACTACTTCTTTGATCCTGAAGAAAATAAAGTATTTGTATTGACAAATGCTACTTTTCTTGAAGAAAACCATATAAAGGAGCACAAGCCCCGTAATAAAATTGTGTTGGATGAACTTTCCAAAGAAACTGCTGAACTTTCAACAAGAGTTGTTGAAGTTGGATCATCTAGTGGGTCAAATCCACCTCAAGTGTTGACGGAACCTCGACGAAATGGGAAGGTTGCGAACCCATCTGTCCTTTACAGGAGCTTAAGTAAAATCCTAGCTATGGTAGTTGATGAAGATGTTGAGAATCTATTGTCTTACAATAAGGCAATGGAGGATATTGACAAAGATGAGTGGATCAAAGCCATGGATCTCGAAATGGAGTCAATGTACTTCAATTCAGTATGGGATCTTGTAGAACAACCTGCTGAGGTAAAACCTGTAGGATGCAAATGGATCTATAAGAGAAAACGGGGTACTGATGGGAAGGTGAAAACCTTCAAAGCTAGACCCATGGCAAAGGGTTATACCCAGGTTGAGTGAGTCGACTATGACGAGACTTTCCCATCTGTTGCCATGGTGAAGTCTATGTAGATACTCTTGTCCATTGACTATGAGATTTGGAAAATGGATGTCAAGACTGCGTTTTTTAATGGAAATCTTGAGGAGACAGTCTATATGGAGCAACTCGAGAGATTCATAACCCAAGGTCAAGAGTAAAAAGTTTGCAGGCTTAATCGGTCCATTTATGGAGTAAAGAAAGCTTTTAGATATTGGAACATAAGGTTTGATACTAAGATCAAATATTATGGCTTTGATCAAAATGTTGATGAGCCTTGTGAAGGAACTCTAATCTAAAGAATCAATGAACAGAAGTAGATCGTTCGAAATCCCATTGTGAAAGAACAAGAACATTTACAATCAAACATAATAGATATGCATCAAAGAGTAAATTACAGCATGCTTCAAGGTTAAAAACAAAGGATCGAGTATAAATACCTTCTGGTATTTCCTCAATCAAACTCAGCAATGCGTCCAACAACACGAGCGCAACGATCAAACCAGTAAACAACAGGAACTATAAGATCCTCGATCACAATCGAGTTAAACTGGATCCTCGTGGAAACTCGACACTACCATTCGGCTACCTTGGTATTCTTGGTGTGAGAATCCAGGAGGTATGGGCTCTATTTGGATTTGGGTAGAGGGAAGGAGGAACAGAAGAGAATGACTGATTGAGTAGACAATTGAGTAAGTGAGAGAAAAAAGAAGTCTATAGTATAAACTTGAGTACTCGATCGTTCAGCAGTGAGTAACTATCGTATAGAATACTCAATACTCTCTCTTACTCTCTCGACAAGCTATCGTATATCTTGCTTTGTGTATCATGGAATGAATACACTTTTCATCTTTTATCTGTCAATTGCCATAAACTTACTAAAACCAACCACTAAGTTGGTTATTTGGAGAAAAAATTGAAACCAATTTATCATATTAATTTGTTATAAATAAATATAATAACTAATTTATCATATTACATCATATGTAACATATAAGCCATAGATCTTTTTCTCCTTTATGGAATTTAATATAAATCATATTTCTATTAATTCCTCCAATCAAATAATGTATCAAATATATTATATCAATTATATCACATATAGTTGAATTAATTTTATTATATCAATATAATCAAATTCCCTCTTGTTAATTTGAACACTTCAAACTAACCCAAAAACTAATTCTCAGCATGAATCCATTGAGCTACCAAGGGGACCTTATGGACTTGTAGCTTGAAGCTCCAACGGTACGTGAATAACTGACTAAACTATTTAACCGCGATATCCACCATCTGTTAACTGCCAGGCACTTCAATAAAGACCGACAGCTGCACTCTTTGCACTATAGATATATTTCTATGTCCATTGGATATAACCAATCAACAGTACGATGACTCTTCAGAAATCGTTTGTAAGTACAGTTGTCGTTTTTCCCTTGTAGTTACATCTAACTCCTTAAGTACCACTGATTCCCTCTAATGAACAATACATCATAGTCTCACTATGACTAAAACCTTTCTCGGGCCAAGAGAAGGTATAACAACATATTGTTCAAGCCCCAGAATCAGCCCTTAAGGGAGAAATTTATCTACTTACCCTTTATTCGAGAAATGAGTGAATTTCGTCTTGTGTAGCTGAGTTCCCAACTCTCCAATCAGACGAATTTCCAAAGTTGTAGGTTTTAGTCGGCAATCTAACCACTCACACTACATGCAAATCAAATGACCACCTATATAGGCAGGAGTTCACAATTCACTCAGGATTAAGGTCATGTTACCTATGGTCATCCTAGTTAAATGAAAGTCTCTGTCATAAACGGCGTTATATAATGAGGCTAAACATTTCGTGGCCTGGGCTTATACAAACTCCTTTGTATAGAGTATCGTTGCTCGCATGTCTAATACACGAATGATCAGGATCAAACCATTTGTAGCACTTTATAATACTTGTAACACATATAAAGTGGGCCACACTTGTAGCTTCAACATGATAAGGTTTCCCTCCTTTATCCATATACTAAAGATCATTTAGATTATCACTTAAAACGCGATCCATTTGTATGTCTCCATATACATGCTTAAGTTACAACGATAATCAGGATCTTAGTTTATTGGTTTGTGGTTAATGCAACTAAAATATCTCATATTTCATAGACTAAAGTGAATAAACTATCTCATATTATAAATCACAAAATTGTTTGTTCATACAAATGTTTACAAACTATAGAACCCTACAAGATTTAGGGCATCAACCCCAACACCTTGTGTATACAAGAAAATCATCAACAGTTTAGTAGTTTTCTTAGTATTATATGTAGACGATATCCTATTCATTAGGAATGATGTAGGTTTACTGACTGAAGTTAAGTCTAGCTAGCGACCCAATTCCAAATGAAAGATTTGGGAAAGGCTCAGTTTGTTCTAGGAATTTAGTTATTTAGAAATTGAAAGAACAAAACGTTAGCTCTGTCTTATGCATCGCATATTAACAATATGTTTGTCAAGTATTTGATGCAGAACTTCAAGAGAGGCTTGTTACCTTTCAGGCATGGAGTTATATTGTCTAAGGAACAATGTCCTAAGGCACCTCAAGAAGGTGAGGAAATGAGAAAGGTCCTCTATGCAACGACTGTTGGCAGCCTGAAGTATACGATGTTATGTATGAGATCTAACATCGGCTATGCAGTAGGGGATAGTCAGTAGATATCAGTCTAGTCTAGGATTTGATCACTAGACCACTGTTAAGAATATCCTCAAGGATCTACAGAGAACGAGGGACTATGCTCGTATATGGTTCTAAGGATTTGACCCTTACTGGATACACAGGCTTTGATGTTTAGACTGATAAGGATTCTAGAAAATCCACATCGGGTTTGGTGCACTCTTAATGGAGGAGTAGTATTCTAGAGGACCACCAAACAAGGGTGCATTGCTGACTCTACTATGGAGGACGAGTATGTAATGGCTTGTGAAGCTACAAAAGAAGTTGTTTGGCTCAGGAAATTCTTGATGGATATGGAAATTATTCCAGACATGTCAAAGCCTAAGATACTTTATTGTGATAATAGTGGTGCTAGGTCTAATTACCGAGAGTCTAGGAGTCACAAGCGCGGCAAACACATAGAGCAGAAGTATCATCTCATCCGATAGATTGTACATCGAGAGGATGTGATCGGTTTGCAGATTGCTTCGAAGCACAATGTTGTTGATCCATTTACAAACGCCCTCATGGCTAAGGTATTTGAGGGTCACCTGCAAAGTAAAGGTCTATAGGATAAGCCACGTTTTGACTAGGGCGAGCGAAAGATTTCTACTGGGCTGTTTGTGGCCTAGTTTATTGTTTTGTGTACTTTGTATTATAGTTTGACTTTTACATTGTACACCCCACGAGCTTTAAGTCAAATGGGAGATTGTTGGGGCTAATACCCTAAATCTCGTAGAGTTTTATAGTTTGTAATTGAACTATTCAAACTTATTATTTATTTAATAAAATATATGATGTTTTATTTCAAAATTAGTTGCATTAACCACGAACCAATAAACTAACATATAGGGTTATCTTGTAGCTTAAACATGCATGTAGAGACATACGGGTGGATAATGTTTAGGTGATAACCTGAATGGTTTGTAGTAAATGGATAAGGCTGGATACCTTATCCTTGTGACACTATGAGTGTGGCTCATTTTGTAGGTGTTACAATTGTTGTAAAGTGCTACAAATGATCTGATCCTGATCATGCATGTGGAGACATGTGAGTGGGGATATTCTACACAAAGGAGTTTGTATAAGACCAGATCATAAAATGTTTGGTCTCATTATATAACGTTGTTGATAAAAGAGACTTACATTTCACCAGAATGACCATAGATAACATGACTTGAACCCTGATTGAGTTGTGAACTCTTGCCTATGAGGGCGGTCTTTTAATTTGTATGGGTGAGAGTGGCCAGATCACCGACTAAAAAAGCCTACCATTTTAGGGTTTCGTCTTATTGGGGAGCTGGGAACTCAGCTACACAATAAGGAATTCACTCCTTCCCCGAGGTCGAGACAAGTAGATAAATTAGTTTCTTAAGGGCTGATTCCAGGGCTTGAACAATGTGGCACCACACCCTCTTCTTGCCCGAGAAGGGTTTAGACATAGTTGGATCTATTGTTCATTAGAGGACTTAGTGGTACTTAAGGAGTTAAATGTAACTACATGGGAAAAACGGTAATTTTGGCCCAACTGTACTTATGAACAAGTTGTGAAGGGTCACCATACTGTTGATTGATTATATCTAATGGACACATATATATATATCTATAGTGCGAAGAGTGCAGTTGTCGGTCTTTAGTGGGGTGCGCCCGACAGTTAACAAATGGTGAATAATTTAATTAAAGAGTTTAATTAATTATTAACATACCGTTAGAGCTTCAAGCTATAGGTCCATGAGGTCCTTTTGGTAGCTCAATAGGACTAAATGAGAATCAGCTTTTAGATTAATTTTAATTGTTCTAATTAATTGAGGGAATTAATTATATATGATATAATTGCTATAATGTATTTGGTACATTATATTATTTATGAGAAGAAATAAATATTTGAATATGATCAAATGTTAATTATGTGAATTAGATTCATATAATTGAATTTAATGTAAATGTGATTTATATTAAATACCATTTGTGAGAGAAAGAAACTAGACGTTATATTGTATATGATACAATATTGAAACTATGAGTTATATGTTATATGTATAATAAATTAGTTATTATATATATAATTATTTTATATTTAAATTGATTTTTTAATTAATTTGAATTGATGGGTGGGAAGTAACTTCCTTCCCCACTTTTCTCTCCACCTATGTATAATGTGGGTGGTTGATAGAAGTTGATATTAGATCTTCTTCTTTGTCTTGAAAATGAATAGAATGGCTCTGTGATTACGTTGAGAAAGAAATTTATGATCAATCTCAAATCTTTCTCTTCCTCTCAATCTTCTCCCTTCCCTCACTAAAATTACCAGAGCTCACACCTCCTGGATTCTTACAAAGAATACCCAAGATTGCAAGTGGTAGTGCTCAATGGGTTTTTTTTTGGCTCCGTTCGTGAATTTCACAGAGAAGAGAAGGATTCGTGAATTTTGGTGTCTTCGAGGTTAAGCCTCCTATTTCTTCTTCTCTTTCTTTTTCAACATGCTATTTGTTATCTGTAAATGCATAATTCTTTTTTGTTCTATAAAATTTCAATTATGTGAAAAGTTGGAACTTTGAGACGATTCCGCTTCCACTCAAGGTCCCTTCTTAGGGTTCCTTCAGTTTGAATAGAAGATTTGGATCTTGTGGTTTCGGTGTTTTCATTGGGAGATTGATGTTCGACCTAGTAGATTTTCGGTAAGATGTTATGAAGCTTTAGGTTAGGATTTATGGTTTTGCAATTATTCTAGAGTTGGGAACTATTATTTGCTTTTATGTTTAGGTTGCACAACTAAGTTGGGCTTTTGGAACTGATTTTAGACCAAGCTACTTTTCTGGTGTTGGTTTAAGGTTGTGTTTGGCAAATGAGAGTTAAGCTTGTTTGAGGTTGTTTTTGGGCCTAGATACCAATTAAGAAATCTTACTACTGGATCTATCTATGTGCCAGATGGTGAAATTTAATATTTAGTTTGAGGATTCTGAGGTTGTTTGTGTTGAAATGCATGAGGATAAATAAGTTGATATTATTATGTTTTGAAACATGTTATGAATGCTTGCATGAACTAAATTATTCGTTGTTTATATGATCTGCTGGATGAAAAGGAGCATGATGATATGTATTTACATGTTTGTGGGACTATGTTTTATGATGCATGTTATGTCTATGATAGTGATAGATACCTTTATCAGTAGTTAGATACTAGGGGTTTCTGTATCCTTTGGGATTCACCAGAGGTTTTTGTTTCCGTTGGGATTCACCAAAGGTTTGTGTTTCCCTCGGGATTCACCAGAGGTTTGTGTTTCCTTTGGGATTCACTAGAGGTTTATGTTTCTTTCGGGATTCACCAGAGGTTTTTGTTTCATTCTGGATTTACCAGATGTTGTGGGTACACTTAAACTACGATAGAGTGGGTTCAACTATTTACTAATTAGTCATCCACTCATGCACATCCAACTAGAGAGTGGCATCTAGAGGACATAGATGCTTAGTCTGACCTCGATAGTGGGTTTACTTACTAAGGGTAATAACATGCCGGCAAATGACAAGCGAAATCTATGATCGAGCCACTGGGACTAGTCATATGTTTCTGCTCATGTTTTCAGGATTTATGTTTTCAAATTTCTTGTCTTAATGTTCAAACTCGAAGTTTTAGTATTTGTGTTTTAGACCTTTTTAAAAGAATGATCTAGTTTTGTTTTATGGTTTAAGGGTACCCTGCTAATTGAATTTCAATTATTTAGTTCTAATGAAATTAATTATTTTACATTATTTATTTGGTTTTACTAAGTTATGAAAAGGTGTCGATTTGAATTGTATGCATGGATGTCTATAGTAACGGCCTAGTTTAAGTCCTAGAGAGTCGAGTCATTACAAGTTGTGTTCCTAGCTCCGCAATCAGACCAAACCCCAAAATGATAGGCATATTGAGTTAAGAAACTGTCCACTCTCACCCATATATACAAATCAAAAGATTGCCTTCATAGGCAAAAGGTCACGACTCACTCAGGATTCAAGTCAAGACACCTATAGTCATCCTAGTGAAAAGTATGTCACGTTTATCGACGGTGTTATATAGAGAGACTATTCATTTCGTGTTCTGGTCTTATACAAACTCTTTGTGTAGAATACACCTGCTTACATGTCTCACATGAATAATCCAGATCAGATCTTTTGTAGCACTTTACAACAATTGTAACAACTACAAAGTACGTCGTATTCGTAGTGTTACCAGGATAAGGTACCCAACCACTACAGACCGTTTAGGTTATAACTTAAACATGATTCAATTGCATGTCTACATACATGTTTATGTTACAAAAGATGACTCTGGATTTTTAGTTTAATGGATTATTGCATAAGTTTCATAAAACTAATTAACCATTGAATCAACTAACATATAACTACGAGGCTTTAGGGTATACATCCCAAAATTACACTACTAGAAACAGTACTTGTCACCTCAAAACTTTGTTTTCCTAAATTACACTACTAGAAAATAGTTCTTGTGTAATAACCCAAATTTGTACGCATACACTACAGAAAATTAAATGTCAAAGTTAAGCAGGACGCAATTTTATTTAAAGGTGTAGTAAATGTAATACTCTAACCCTAATTTAGAAAGCATGAAAATAAATAAAATATATAATTAAGAATGAAAAATATATAAATTTAATAGGAAAATCGGGTGGAAATTTAGAACTGGAAAAAAATAAGAAATTTATTAATTATCCAAAAATAATGAATAAGGGGGCAGAATCAGGGAGGATTAATTAGAAGTTGGATGCTAGCTAATTCGAAAGACAAAGGGCAGTAGATAACTTTTTGTTTGGGCACTGCTCATTTAAAAAATTGGTGGTGAATTAATTATACGGTTAAAATTTGAAAGAGTTTAAAAAAAAAGGGAAATGGAATCCACGTGTCACAAGGGGAAAAACTAGCGAGATTGGTGGAGAGAAACCTGAAGAAAGCGAGATTGGAGAGAAATAGTGGAGAGAAATATTGGAGAGAAAACTAGGAGAGAGCAAAGTTGGAGAGAAAAGATGGAGAGAAAGAAGGAGAGAGCCACACTGACGAGATTTGAGAGACAATTGGAGAGAGTGGAGAGAGCGAGATTCTCAGCGAGAAAGAAGGAGAGAGGCACACTGGCAAGATTGGAGAGAAAATTGGAGAGAGCGAGAGTGGAGAGAGCGAGATTCTCAGCGAGAAAAAGGGAGAGAGCGAGAGCCACGAGAGTAAAACCAGCGAGAGTGAGAGCGAGAGTGGAGAGAGCGAGATTCTCAACGAGAAAGTGGGAGGAGCGAGAGCCACGAGAGTAAAACTAGCGAGAGCGAGAGTGAGAGCCACGAGAGCCAAACCAGCGAGAAAGCTGGAGAGAGCGAGATTCTGAGAACAGAGAGAGCGAGATTTGGACAGAAGTGTAGATTATCCATTGAATTTGGCCACGATCTTATAATTTATACGTGGAGAACCCTAAAATTGAATACAAACAAAGGTTGAAGACGTAAGGGCAAATGTTAGCCAAAATTAGATGTCTTATTAAGAGAAATTCTTAAACCTAAGTGATTTTAAAGAAGCCATTTGTAGGATGAGTTGTCACATAGAGAAGAGCTAGAAACGGCTATAAATAGGAGGCTTTGGGCTGGAAGTTAAACTCAGTCTCAAACAAAACTCAGTAGTAAAAATCATGCGAAAAGGGTGACGTAATTCTGTTAGTTAGAAGGAGAAAACGTGAGGGAAGTGCTGCCTAAATTTCCTTCTAGTTTAAGAGGGAAAGCTCTACTGATTAAACCATAAGGAATGATAAGGAATAACTAGGATCGCAGTCAAGGTAAGTAGTTTTCTCACCCTATCTTTAAGTGTTTCATGGTAGTGTACCTTTAATATGTTGCATAATTATGTTATTATTATGTTGCATTACATGTTTAAAATACGTTTATCGACAAGGGACCCCATGCATTATGTTTGTTCACAACGATGAAATAAGATTAAATTTTAATTACATAAAGGTTATGTTTCAACTGCGGCCAGACAGGTCACTATGCAAAGGCTTTCCCAAAGCTCATCAACCAAGTATCAACTGCCCAGACCACCTAGCCTACTAGTAACAAGGTTACCCAACAACAGAAAGGACGGGTGTTTACTGTTACACGTCAAAAGGCAGAGGATTAAGATGCAGTTGTTACAGGTACATTACCCATCCTCGGGTATTATGCCTTCACTTTATTTGATTCGGGCTCTAGTCATTCATTCATCTCTACAACATTTGCAAAACATGCTCAATTAACATCAAAGCCCTTAGGCTACATTCTATCCGTAGCTACTCCTGGCGGAGTATCTATGTTAGCCCACTCAGTAGTAGAAAACTATGAATTGTCAGTATCAGGACATAAACTAGGGGTGACCCTTATCATCCTAGACATAAGTGATTTCGACATAATACTAGGTATGGACTGGTTAGCAGCAAACTATACAAGCATAGATTGCCATAATAAAGAGGTCATATTCATCTTTCCAACAGAAACCAAGTTTAAGTTTAAGAGTTCTAATACACAATCAGCCCCAAGAATAATTTCAGCCTTAAAAACTAAACATTTGCTCAACCATGGGGATTGGGCAAATTTAGCAAGTGTAGTGGATTTACGAAACCAAAAGGATGAAATTAAGGTCATTCCTGTAATAAGAGAATTTGAAGATGTATTCCCAAAATAGCTACCAGGTTTACCACCTAGTCGAAAAACAGAATTTTGTATAGATCTAATTCTCGGAGCTGAACCAATATCTAAAGCACCATATAGAATGACACCTGCGGAATTAAAAGAACTCAAAATACAATTACAAGAATTGTTAGATAAGGGATTTATATGCCCTAGCTTGTCTCCATAGGAGCACCTGTTTTATTTGTTAAGAAAAAGGATGGATCAATGCGTTTATGTATAGATTATCGGGAGTTGAATAAGTTAACAATAAAGAATAAGTACCCACTTCCACACATTGATGACCTATTTGACCAATTATAAGGAGCCTCAGTATTCTCCAAAATAGACTTACGATCTGGATATCATCAACTACGAATCAAAGAGTCTGATATACCCAAGACTGCTTTCTGAACAAGATATGGGCATTATGAATTCGTTGTAATGCCCTTTGGATTAACGAATGCCCCAGCAGCCTTCATGGACTTGATGAATATAATTTTTAAGGACTATCTTGATAACTTCGTGATCGTATTTATAGATGATATTTTGGTCTATTCCAAGTCCGAGGCAGAATATGAAAAACATCTTAGGGACGTCCTTTCCATATTAAGAAATGAAAAGTTGTATGCCAAATTCTCCAAGTGTGAGTTTTGGACGCGACAAGTTGCCTACCTAGGGCATATTGTAAAGCAGGAAGGAATCTCAGTGGATCTTGCTAAGATTGAAACAGTTAGCAAGTGGCCTCGCCCAACAACAGTCAGCGAAGTGCGAACCTTTCTTAGATTAGCAGGATATTATAGACGATTTGTGAAGAATTTCTCAAGTATAGCATTACCCTTAACTAACCTCACTAAGAAGAATAATCCTTTTGTCTGGAACCAAGCATGTGAGCAAAGCTTCCAGAAACTAAAAGAAAGGTTGACCACAGCCTCTATTCTCACTATACCGGACGGATCAGGGGGTTTAACTGTGTACAGTGACGCATCGAAGAAGGGGCTTGGTTATGTATTGATGCAACACAGAAAGGTAATAGCATATGCTTCAAGACAACTAAAACCTTATGAACAAAATTATCCCGTTCATGACTTGGAGTTAGCTACCGTAGTCTTTGCCTTAAAGATATGGAGACATTACTTATATGGGAAAAAGATCCAAATTTATACAGATCATAAAAGCCTTAAGTACTTCTTTACCCAGAAAGAGTTAAATATGAGGCAACAAAGATGGTTAGAATTAGTCAAAGATTATGACTGTGAGATCCTCTATCATCCAGGAAAAGCTAACATTTTTGCTGATGCTCTTAGTAGAAAGTCAGCTTATACAACAGCCCTAGGTACCATCTCCAAACACATAATGGATGACCTTGAAAGAGCTGAGATCTCACTAATACCAGAAACCTTCACAACTCGAATAGCATAGTGCATTACAAGACCTGCATTAAGGAAAAGGATAATTGATGCACAACAAATAGATAAATACCTAAACAAATAACTGCAATAAGAGAATGGAGAAACCACTCAAATCTCTACAGCCTCAGACTCTGCACTTCTCTACCGTGGACGTCTATGTGTACCAGATGATGAAGAAATCAAGAAAGAACTACTGAAGAAATCTCATGAATCATGCTTTTCAATACATCCTAGGAGTACCAAAATTCATCAAGACTTGAAAGCACATTACTGGTGGTGTAACATGAAAAAGGATATAGCCGACTATGTAAGTAAATGTTTGGTTTTTCAACGGGTGAAAGCTCTACTGCAACGATCACAAGGACTTCTCCAGCCTCTAAATGTTCCAAAATGGAAATAGGAGCATATTTCTATGGACTTCATCTTAGGGCTCCCGAGAACTGTTAAAGACCACAACATGATTTGGGTGATTGTGGATCGACTCACCAAATCGGCCCACTTCCTACCATGCAAGACTATTCACACTATGGAAGAACTAGCTCAAATGTACTTAAAAGAAGTCATCCGGTTACATGGAGTCCCAGTATCAATTGTTTCAGATCGAGACCCTCGTTTCGACTCCAAGTTTTGAAAAAGTTTTCAGAAAGTAATGGGCACACAGCTAAATTTCAACATAGCCTTCCATCCACAAACTGATGGCCAAACAGAACGAGTTAATCAAATCCTAGAAGACATGTTGAAGGCATGTGCTTTGGATTTTACTAGAGCATGGGATTCGTAGATACACCTTATAGAATTTGCTTATAATAATAGTTATCAGGCGACAATTGGTATGGCTCCCTTCGAAGCCTTATACGGAAAGAAATGCAGATCCCCTGTACACTGGGATGAAGTTGGGGAGTGAACACTACTAGGGCCTGAATTGGTGCAGCAAACATCAGAGTCAATTAAGCTAATTCGGGAAAGAATGCGAACAACTCAAAGCAGACAGAAGAGTTATGCTGATAACCATTGAAAAGAGTTGGAATTCAAAGTAGGAGATCACATATTTCTAAAGGTAGCACCAATGAAAGGCATTATGCGTTTCGGACGAAAAGGCAACTTAGCCCCCGCTTTATTGGACCCTTTGAAATATTAGAACGTATTGGCCAAGTAGCTTATCGATTACCATTACCACCCACCCTTTCTACAATACATAATGTCTTTCAAGTATTGATGCTTCGAAAATACGTGTTTGACCCATCACATGTAGTAAATTATGAACCTCTACAAATAAGTGAAAACTTGGAATATGAAGAGACTTCAGTTTGCATCCTAGCAAGAGAGAATAAGTCACTTCGTAATCAGGAAATAAGTTTAGTGAAGGTTCTCTGGAGAAATCAGCAAGTAGAAGAAGCTACATGGGAACGAGAAGAAGAGATGAAAGTCAAATACTCTTATCTATTTAAGAACTAAGAAACTTTTGAGGACAAAAGTTCTTAAGGGGGAAAGAATGTAACAACCCAAATTTGTACGCATACACTACAGAAAATTAAATGTCAAAGTTAAGCAGGACGCAATTTTATTTAAAGGTGTAGTAAATGTAATACCCTAACCCTAATTTAGAAAGCATGAAAATAAATAAAATATATAATTAAAATAAAAAATATATAAATTTAATAGAAAAATTGGGTGAAAATTTAGAATTGGAAAAAATAAGAAATTTATTAATTATCCAAAAATAATGAATAAGGGGGCAGAATTAGGGAGGATTAATTAGAAGTTGGACGCTAGCTAATTCGGGAGATAAAGGGCAGTAGATAACTTTTTGTTTGGGCACTGCTCATTGAAAGAATTGGAGGTGAATTAATTATACGGTTAAAATTTGAAAGAGTTAAAAAAAAAGGGAAGTGGAATCCACGTGTCACAAGCGGTAAAACTAGCGAGATTGGTGGAGAGAAACCTGGAGAAAGCAAGATTGGAGAGAAATAGTGGAGAAAAATATTGGAGAGAAAACTGGGAGAGAGCAAAGTTGGAAAGAAAAGATGCAGAGAAAAAAGGAGAGAGCCACACTGGCGAGATTGGAGAGAAAATTGGAGAGAGCGAGAGTGGAGAGAGCGAGATTCTCAGCGAGAAAGAAGAAGAGAGGCACACTGGCGAGATTGGAGAGAAAATTGGAGAGAGCGAGATTCTCAGCGAGAAAATGGGAGAGAGCGAGAGTCACGAGAGTAAAACCAGCGAGAGCGAGAGCGAGAGTGGAAAGAGCGAGATTCTCAGCGAGAAAGTGGGAGAGAGCGAGAGCCACGAGAGTAAAACCAGCGAGAGCGAGAGTGAGAGCCACGAGAGCCAAACCAGCGAGAAAGTTGGAGAAAGCGAGATTCTGAGAACAGAGAGAGCGAGATTTGGACAGAAGCGTGGATTATGCGTTGAATTTTTCCACGATCTTATAGATTATATGTGGAGAACCCTAAAATTGAATACAAACAAAGGTTGAAGACGTAAGGGCAAACGTTAGCCAAAATTAGATGTCTTATTAAGAGAAATTCTTAAACCTAAGTGATTTTAAAGAAGCCATTTGTAGGATGAGTTGTCACACAGAGAAGAGATGGAAACGGCTATAAAGAGGAGACTTTGGGCTAGAAGTTAAACTCGGTCTCAAACAAATCTCAGTAGTAAAAATCGTGTGAAAAGGGTGAAGTAATTCTATTAGTTAAAAGGAGGAAACGCGAGGGAAGTTCTGCCGAAATTTCCTTCTAGTTTAAGAGGGAAAGCTCTACTGATTAAATCATAAGGAATGATAAGGAATAACTAGGATCGCAGTCAAGGTAAGTAGTTTTCTCATCCTCTCTTTAAGTGTTTCATGGTAGTGTACCTTTAATATGTTGTATAATTATGTTATTGTTATGTTGCATTACATGTTTAAAATACGTTTATCGACAAGGGACCCCATGCATTATATTTTTTCACAACGATGAAATAAGATTAAATTTTAATTAGATAAAGGTTATGCTTCTAGGGCTAGCAGAGCATGTATGGTTGCACTTCTCTAGACCCAATTCTATGTCAAGATTATGCTAGGGACTAATAGGGTATGTATGGTTGCACCCCTCTAGTCCAATCTTACGTTTATGTTAATGGTTGATGTTGGATGCGACTCTAGCCCTATTGACTGCATGACCTGCTAATCATTAGATGGGTTAGTTTCCGCCTAAGTCCTCGTCTTCCTATCAGGCGGAGAAATTTACGTTAGAAGCATAACCAACCACCACATGTTATTATATGTTTTCGATCCCAATCATATGTTTTCAGGATATGTTGCATGTGATTGTGCATTTGGTCACTACCCTATGTGAGAACTACTTACTGGGTATATTATATACTCATCCTATTTTTACAAACTTTGTAGGTAAGGACACAACGTAGGTGGCAGAACTGGATGTAGCTCAAATGGCCACCCATCAAACTCACTATTATAGGCATGTGCATTTTTGTATCACTGCGCTAATGTTTTATGGATCCTGGTGTTTTCTAAAATAAATTTTTTATATAGTTTTCTACCTAATTAATAAAATCTTAGATATGTTCTTTTGAGATTTTTACCAAAACTTATCTCATGATAGAAAAGTCTAAGTATGCATGTCGTAGCGGTCAGACCATAATATGTAAGGATCCGGTCGTTACATCTTGTCACCTCGAAACTTTGTTTTAACATCCAAACATAATAGGTATCAATCAATTGGAATCAAACACTACTAGAAAACGTTTGGGTTTCATCATCAAAAATTAATTTGGATGGTGTTCACAAGGTTTCTCTTTGGTGAAGTAGAAATAACATATAGGAAGCAGTCTTGTGATTCAACATATCCCACCTTGTGCTTTTGTTCATTGCTTTCAAGTGCTTGAAGGTTTTCTGCATTTTTATGGGTTGAGGTTATTTGAAAACTACCATCCATCTAATTAATCTTCAAATTAAGTGTTAAGGTTGTTTTGAGGTAAAATTTTATCTAAACGTTCTTTCATTTTTTTTATTTAGGATTCTGAATTGATATACTTATATTATGTGTGAAAGCTTTAAGAAGTTACATGATGTGTATCCTTTGTTATAGGGCCTATTTCTATTGCCATATATTTTTGAAAAAAGGCATCCAAACTATGACATCCCATTGGAAGTACTTAATTCATTCCATCCTACTTTTATATATATATATATATATATATATATATATATAGTTGTTTTTTCTAGTTTGTAGCTTAATTAACCACACTTTTGGTTTGAAACTCCCAAATCATATCATATTCAATGTCTTTGATAGTTTTAGTTTGAGTTGACTTGACATTTATGGATGTACGGGTCAAGTTGTAGTCATATTCAATGTTTTGATTTCAAACCAATGATTTAGTTTCAAACTCAAATGTGATTTTTTTTTTATTTCGTGTTATATTTATGAATCATGTTACCATTTACATTTTCCTTAAGTTTCTATGACTTTGTACATTGTCGTACTGAATTTTAGTAATTTTTAAATTATTTCATGGTAGAAATTAGATGTAGATTTTTTTTTCTTGTTAGAATGATATGTGATACCTACAGATACATTTTGAAGTTCTTGGTATTGAACTTTGGAATAGGGGTTTAATCCATATTTTGGTGGTTGATCTTTTCTCCTTCGACTTGACGTAATAGGCTTGAATGTGAACGGGCCCCCTCAAAAAACAAAAGTTTGATTTGATGTTTGTTGTGTGATTAAAGTACGTTTTTTAAGCATTTCTTTAGTGTTCAAAGTATGTTTGGAACTTAATTGTGTGATTGAAGTTTGATTTTTGGAGTTTAGTGTGATTAAAGTATACTTTTAACTTTTGTTGATTGAGTTTGAAAAGTTGGAATTTAGTTGTTATCTTTCTATTTATTAGTATTAAATTTTATTATGTCGATGGATCTTGGGACTTTTTCATTTTGAGTATGAATGTGATATGAACTTAGAGTTTCTTTTTTAGGCAAGACTTCAGAGTTGGTACCTTCCATTTCCAATATGTTTGGACATCAACCAGTAAGATTCGAAGATTTCTAAAAAAGATTCTTGCAAAATCAACCAGAACCATAACACTAGGTACAATGTTAAAGTTATTTAAGGTAATGTATCAAGTCTTCTTCTTAATACTTATCATTTCACTTCAAATCGTGCAAATTGGGTATCTGAAACTTGATTTTGAAGTCGTTGGATGACTTGAGAATCACTGGGTTTACCTTGTCATTTGGACCAATGGTTGGAAGGTGTTGGATGCCATTGGATTGGTGATTCACTTTGAAAAATCCATGACCAACTTGATAGGGTAATCAAAGACCGTCAAGCCTTCGACACTAGTTGTAATATTTTTTCTTGATTTGGTTTATGGTAGTGTTTGAACATTACTCTTTGTAATCACCATTCATCAAATTTCATATGGTGGAGAAGAACTTGAATGTCTTTGTTGTTAAACTAGTGGGAATTTAGTTTTCTTTGTTGTTGACATAAAATTGTGAACATATATTATTTGTTTATATGGTTGACAAGATTGGACATGTTGTTTATTTGGTTGATGAATATTGTTTGTCTTATATATATCAATGTGATTATTGGACCTCAAAACAGGAGCAATTATTAGATAATTTCTAATAGTACATTAAAAAAAAAAAAAAAAAAAAAACACATACAAACTTGACAAGTAAAATGTATGAAGTATTCATTAAGTTGTCAGTTTTTGGTTGTCAAGAAGAAATTACATTTGATAAGTAAAAACTGTCAAGTTATGAAAACCTTGATCCATAATAAATGTCAAGAATTTAGATACTTAACACTTACAATAAGAAACAATTTTCTTGACAATTATAATATATAAAGTAAATTATAGCTTGACGCTTCCGGCTAGTAAAAAAATTGTCTTATTCTTGACACTAGATTACTTGACGTTTTTAAAAATTACAGCTTGACGTTTTTATTGTAGTAGTGAACCCTCCAAGTTTTCCTAAATCTTTTCCATGTTTAAATTGGATAGCTGAATTACCCCTGACACACATGTTTCTTATCACAATAGGACAATAACTATTACAATATATTCTAACATTTATTTTCTCGCAAGCCAAGTTTTTTCCATTATAAAGCAGATCGAATGAATGATTCCTTAGTGCTTTTCACATCATTCGGTGGTTTTGTTTTGAAGAGAGCATCAAGTTCTACCACAAATCTCTCCATGGCTGGAGCAGGCAATGAGAAAGGAACCACTATTCCTCGTTCTCCTTTCTTGTTTTTGAAACGTATACAAAAGCTTGTCAAACCAGGAACTGTTGCAACCCCTCCCATAGCAGGTCCTCCGAAAAGAGTTTTTCCCCATCCAAAATCTAGCTTCTCCATCTCAGATTTTGTCACGTCTGACACAGCGTAGGATCTCGCTGTTGTTAAACTAGGTCGTCCTTTTATTACCATAAGATCTGCCACGGACTTTATGTACTCTTCTGTCATTTCTGCCTTGGCCTTTCTGATCAATTCTACTGCATAACCTAGTGGGTTACGACAAAGCTCGCCTGCAGTGGCGACTGCCGCTGGGAGAGCAAACGCATTGCCATAATATCCTAAAGGTAAATAGTTTGATTTGGAGCGTAAATTCGCAACGCAAAGTAAGCGCATTTCGTCGTTTGGGTTTGGTTGAAGGGCTATTGTACGGGTGCGCCAAAGACAAGCTGTGATGAGGTCGAAGGTAGAGCAATGGCGAAGGTGGATGGGTAAGGTCTTGCGAATGGTAGAGATCTCAGCAGGGCCAAAGAAAACAGAGCGATGGGCCATTTCGTTGAGAGGAATGATGGTGTGATTGGTGTCAACAACTTGGTCGTATTCATGGTGGCGATAAGTGACTATTGGAGGGTCCCTTGCATTTAAGAGAGCTCTTTGCCACACTGGAAGTATAGATGGTGCAATTTCACCACGACCTATTTCACTTATAGCTCTCATGAATTGCATGAAACCAAAGGCATCCGTTATCGTATGATTTACACGTATGGCAAAGATGAAACCACCACACCTTAGCCGCGTCACCTACATTACATTGAAGATAAGTAAAGTTCTCTTTTTACTTTTCTGGTAAAAAAGAAGAAACAAATTACAAGATTTTTCTTTTTTCGATTTAAACAAATCTAAAAAATAGTCTCTCAAAATTTTATTAGTGTGAATTTGTATTCTTTGAAAGTGATTTAACAAGGTTAATACATATTTGTCATTTTCAAAATAGGTTTGTAATGATTTAAAATCAATTTGATAGTATGAATATTGAATTGAATTTATTTTAAAATTTTAAAATATTAATCTTCCTTTTTTGTTGGGAGTTGTTGATAAAGTGGCTCTAGAAATGCACATAATCCTATGTTGGTGTATGGAGTATGTGAACGAATTAGTAAATCAAATCAACCCATGTTGTCCTAAGAGGGTGTTGTGAATTTATAAGATTCACTCATTATTTAGTTCAAAGAGTTCATAGGCTTCACAACTAAAAAAATATTAACTCCTTATATTGTAAATTCTAGAAGTTTAGAAATAGCCCCTCAGGGACCAAATTTTCCGAGGTGGTAAAAATTATATCTTTAAATACCTGAATGAGCAACAATGGAGAGTTAACGATCCCATCAGAATTTGGAACATTGTACAAAACATCATCCAAAAATGCATATGGAGGTTGAATGGCATCACCAAATTGTTGTAAAGTAACATTTGCATCAGCTTCAATAAATAAGATACCTTCAGCTGTACATTCAACAAACAATTTCCTTCCAGGGCCTTCCCTTAATCTTCCTGCAAAAGGATAGTAAAATACCAATGTCTCTGAAATTGCCTTCTTTATTACCTTCACTGGATCACTTCCCTCCATGCTTGCATTTTGTGCATAGAAAAATATTAATGGAATTTGAAATCTAAAGCTTTCTTGATCATCGATGTCTGAAAGTTGCTTAAATTCATGGGGTGTAGGTTTTGCTGGAGCAACCAATTCTGGTTCGGATCGTTGTACTTCGAACAAAAAATTATTAATGGATGATATTGCCATTTAGAAAACAGAGATGAGTGAAGAAGAAATAGTAGTGGTTGTTTGAGATAATAAATGAGATTCGTGTTATGATAGAAGGGAAGATGTGCAATATGTGGTATTTATAGAAGAAGATTCAATATGTGGTTGTAAAAGTTTGATGTTGAAATAGTTGTCAATAAAAAAAATATGGGGAAAATACTCTTTTTCTTGTCGGTTGAGTATAGTTTTTTTTAAATGTTACACATTTTTTATCCTCGAATTTTGAGTTTGATTTCAATTTATGCCTAGATTTGAAAGTGTTGCATTTTTACTCTTTAGTTTTAGAATTTATTCCATTCTGTCCTTGGGTTTTATGATTTATAATTTTAATTTGATCTTTAGCTAAATACGTCCTAAATTAATTTTAATTAAATTAGTTTTCACTCATTTTCTATTAGTGGAAATTTTTTTGTGCCATAATGATTTTAAATCAATAACTAAAGTTTACGCCCAAAATTAAAATTAAATATTAATGAAAATTTGAGAGTAAAAACATATGTGAACATTGAAAATAGAGACCATAAAAGTATAACACTCCAAACCCTATAGATTAAAAAAAACAAAAATCAAAACTCAAGAATATCCATTAAAGATATCCTTCCCTTGCAAAAGAAGAAGAGAGGGAAAAAAAGGTAATGTCCTTCCCTTCAAATTATAAGCCTCGGTTTTAAAATTATCGAAATCATTTTTATTACAAAAAATCACTTTGATCAAATTCATTTTTAATCATCAAAATTAATTCAATATTGAATTTTATACCTTATTAGAAATATAATCTAAATAATTTTTAGAATAACGAAAAATTTTAATCATTTCAAATCACATCTAAAACATGTTTTAAATATTTTTCCTGTTTTCTTTTCCCGGCCACTACCTTTGATAGACAGCACAGTACAATGCCGTGTTTCAGTAGAAGGACACTTTAACATGTGGGGTCATAAGTTTTCATTAATAATGTGGATCGTAAATTTCTTGCTACTAGTTTTTTTCTTTTTTCTTTTTCTTCTTTTGTTGTTTTAGGAAACCTAGCCACTCGATTTTAAAGGTATTTCAACTATCAACTCGATTTCTAATTCAAACAGAAGAATTGAATTTAAGACGTTAGAAAAGAAAAAGCAATCAAGTTTAAAATATTTATAGATATTGTCCAATATTAAAGAATTTGCACATATAGCAAAATTTAAATTTATTTTTGAAGTCTATCAGTAATAGGTCATATCGCTAATAGGGGCCCATTAGTGATAGACGATATTAATAGTAAAAGTCTATCAACAATAGACTTGTTAGACGTATTTAAATAATAATACGTTTAATTAAACTATGAGCTATTTATATGGATTAATAATTTATGATATTGGATTATTTTATTAGATTGGGTCATATTATGTGATTTAATTAATTAAGGTCATAGATTCGAGTATGAACTTAATGGATAAAAGCTCATTCCTAGTTAATTAGGGTTTAATAGGAAGCCTAATTGAACTAGTATATAAAGATACCTTAAGGTTATGGTCCCCAATATACCAAAACAATACGCACTCGATCTTTCTTGAATCCCCTCTAGAGAGATCGCATTAAGGGTGTTCGAAGTTTTGGTTGAGGAAGACTATAATTATCTTGAAGCAATCATCAATCTCAATGGAATCCGGTATGTTATTTATTCTTGACAATTTAGCATGAATGCTAATAGAGTTAATATAGATTTAAAGTGTAACACCCCAAATTTTATTCTTAATAGAGTTAATATATTTAATATGTTATTTTATTGTTGATGCAATAAGTTTGCGTAAGATTAGACCAAGAAATAAGTCACTCTTACTTTATAATGTTGTTTACTGTTTAAGACTGACTATTTCGCTTAGATGACCTAAGTAACTCGATTTTAATCCTAAGCTAACTATAAACTCTTATTTAATTAGGATTATTCTTAGATTTGCATAGATGAAGGTTGGTTCAACAGCGCCGGCTCAATCAGTCTCCCATTTCAGGGGTAATACCAGGTAGATAGCTGGGGACATAGGGTGCAAGAAGAAATTCACGCCTACCCGATTTAAGGATAGGAGAAAGGTTGTTTTCTTAAATACTGAATCCAGGTCTTCAACAAGGGGCCTCACACTCTCATTGGCTCGATAAGGATCCGATTTAGGGATTGGATCACAAATCAATTATTCATTAGAGAATCAGTGGAACTTAAAGAGCAAGATGTAATATCGGAGGTAAAACAACATATGGACCCAACTGACATTACGAACAACATTTGAAGGGTCAACTTACTGATTATGGATAAATCAGGTGGACACAAATATATCTACAGTGAGGAAAGTGCAATAATTGAGCTATAGTGGTGTGATTTGGTAATTAACGAATACTGATTAATTGGTCTAAAGAGTTTTAGCCAATTAATCTTAAATAGTTGGAGTTCATGATCTGTATGTTCATAAGGTCCCTCTACTAGCTCGTAAAACATGAACACCTTGAATTAATAAATTGAGTGAATTTTGAACGATACCAATTTGAAGTGTTCAAATTGAATTTCAAATGGAAATGTTCAAATTGAAATTATGGTTTGAATTTGAATAAGTTCAAAATCAAATTAGGGTTTATATAATTATATTCGATATAACTAAAAATTTAATATATCGAAATTACACAAAGTTGGAGAGTTTATAATATTTAAATATTGATTTAAATATCAATTACATAAATAGGATTTATTTTTAAAATTAGGTATGTGATCGATTTAATATTTTGATATTAAATTATTATTTAGTTAATTAAATATGTTTAATTAATCAAAAGTCAAATTAATTTTCAATTTCAATTCAATTTGAGAAATTGAATTTGATGTTTTAAAATTTCAAAATTTACTTAATTTTTGGATTAATTAAAATTTGAATTTAAATATACAAAATTGGAAATTAGATTTGAGTGGGATCTTTCCACTTTTTTCACACAATTGAGGACTCTCATATACATACACAAATCCTATTTTCATACATGTAATTGAGGTGGCCCTAAAATGTCTCTTTCAGTGCCTGCATGAACCAATTTGGCCGAGGAACAAGAGGTTTGCTACTGAAAATAGGTTTTCTACAGAAAGCTTGTTCATCATCTAAAAACCCATTTTTCCTTCACAAATTCACTCCAATTTGAGTTCCACCAATCAAATTCAAGGTTGAGAATAGTAGAGAAGATCTCTTGGTGGTTCACTAGTGAATTGGAGCTAAAATCAAGTGAAGTGCAGCTTGGAATTGGGAGAATTCATCAAAGGTAAGTGGTTTAGAAACTTTGTTCTGAAGTTTTTGTTTATGCATGCTTTTAGAACTCAAATTAAATATAATTGGAGTGCTTATTGATTCTGTTTGCTTCTGTTGCATGCTAGTAAATCTTATAAATCTTTGTAGGTCTGTACTTTTCTAACTTTGTCTCATTTTATCTTGTAGATCCACTTACAGCCGATGGGTTCTACCTCTTTTGGTTGATCTACAAGATCCCAGTACGCTGACTCCATTTCAAGATCCATGGCTTTAACACATTATTCTTGGTCCACATCAGTTTATGTTTCAGGTAAAGGCAGGGACGCGTCGGCGAATGATAAGAGAAATCCATGAACGAGCCACTGCGAACCAGTTTTATGCTTCTGCTCATGATATTTAGATTTCTTTTCATGTTTTTCAACTTTCAGTTTGATGTTTGAAACTTGATTTATGGTTACCTTATCAGTTGATTTTAATATTTCAATTTAATGGATTTCTTTTAAATTTACCTTATTTATTTAACATTTGTTTCACTATAAAAGGATGTCGTTTTAAGTTCCATACATGCATGTGTTTAGTAACGGCCTAACTTAAGTCCTAGGAGTCGAATCGTTACATAAAGTAATTATGCTAACATGTGGTATCAAACCAAAATTCATGTTAGGTCGTCGGATTTAACTTTTTTTGATAAAGGATGGATGGAATTGCTTAATCTTTAAGTTTTACCACTGCTATTATATGGTACAAATTATTTTCGTTCAAGAAAAAGGTTTTCTCGATGGTGTAAAATATATATATATATATATCGGAGTTTGTTTTTCCACCATTGTCTTCGCGATTCATGAACATGGTGATGGTGGTGAGCTTGGTGGTGATAGGGCTATCAGAAGCATATGCAGTATTCCGAAAGTTGTGGAATAATTCGGACAGTGCTCCTATATCTTCAAATTTGTCGGCTAGGTTAGGAAAGCTTCTGCTGAAGTCTATTTTAATATTGTAACATTAAATTTAAGTTTATTGATATTTTGGTGAATTTAAATTTAAACTTTATTAATAATGTGGTAAATTTAAATTTATATTTGATTGATATTTTGATAAATTTAAATTTAAATGTTTGCATGTTTATGTTGCTTTCATTGTATTATGTGTATGCGATTATCGAGTGAAGTTTGATAAAGACTATAGGAGTTATTCTTATATTATTTTTGTACAACAACGTTATTATATTATCGGGTCTTATATTTTGGATGAATTGGTCAAAATAATATGTTACCAAAGTAGCCTCTATTATTAAGATTAATTTAATTATGAAATATAAGATGTGCATATTCATGAATTTAAGAAGATAATTATCGGCCCAAAAGAAGATAATTATTTTGCCATATGTAGGTATGCATGTGGTAATGAGTATGTGACAATTATAAGGATTGCTAATGTGAAAAATAGTCGGTCAATCGAAAGGCTATGTTTTCATAGAGTTTGTTGTCAGTACTTTGATTACTACATTGAGAGTACCATTTATAGTTTGTGTTTTTGTCCAAAGGTTGGACATCAATGTTGTGCTAGATATCTTATTAAATGGGCCCACCACATATGTCAAATTCTTTTTTATATATTTTAATTGTGAGTATATGTTTTGTTGTCTATTGTTTTAGTTGGTCTTACTCAAATATCTAGAAATTTGAGTTTAATCCCTAAGTTGAATGGATCGAACTTCAAGATTTGGAAGAAAAGCCTAGAGTTACTTCTCGGGTGTATGGATTTAGACCTTGTATTAAGGACCGATAAACCTACTTCTACTAAGGAATAGCCAAATACGGCTAATATAGAGAAGTGGAAACGGTCAAATCGCATGTGTTTGATGATCATTAGACATTCCATTATGGAGTCTTTTCAAAGCTCTATCACGGAAAGTGAAAATGTTAATAAGTTTCCTGCTCAAATTGAGAAATATTTTGCTAAAAATTAAAAATGGGAAGCAAGTAGTCTTTTGACTTCTCTAACTTCCACGAGGTACAAGGATAATGAGAATATAAGGGAGTACATTATGGAAATGTCAGGTAAATTAAAGGAACTTGGTATCGAGATAAATGAAAATTTACTCTTACAGCTTGTACTTATCTCTCTTCCTACACAATTCACACAGTTTAAGATAAGCTATAATATTCATAAGGATAAATGAAATATTATTGATCGTATCTCACAATGTGTACAGATATTTGGTGGGTAGATTCTGGTGCCACTACTCATATAAGTATATCAATGTTGGGTTGTTTGTGAAGCCGACCACCAAGTGATGCTAAAAGATTCATTTATGGGGGCAATGACAAAGTAATTCCAATTGAAGCTATTGAAAACTTTAGATTACGTTTAAAAACTGGTTGTTATTTGGATTTGAATGAGACATTTGTTCTACCATCATTTAGACGAAATTTAGTTTTTATTTTCAGTTTGGAAAAATTTGGTTTTTCTTATTTATTTGGAAATAAGTCTTTTTCAAGATTCCAAGCTTATTGGTACCCGTTCTTTAATTGATAATCTAAATATGCTTGATTGTTTTACCTCATTTAACAAGATCCTGTTATCTAATTCATGTGCTACAAAGCGTAAATTAAATGAAAATTTCGCTATGTTATGACACGAGCATTTAGATCACATCTATAAATAGAGAATTCAGAGACTTGTATCAGATAGAATTCTTGATTTAAGTAACAAAATGGTACTAGTTTTGGACACATGGTGGACATTGCTTTTTATTTGATTTTAAAAGAAATGATTTAAAAACATATATATATATATATATATATATATATATATATATTGTGTCTAACGGCTAACTGAGTTTTAAATCTTCACTATTATTTTTTTTCCAAGATCGAATGACCTAAATTAAATGTGGTTTTCAACAATTTTTCCTTTGTATTTAAACTCATCTTTTTCTCCAAATCATGACAATAATTTTTATTATTTTCAATCCTCCACAACTCATTAAGCCATGATTGTTACTCTTTCTCCAAACATTAATTTTCTTCTTTTCATCTTCTTCTTGAGAGAGATATTTTATGTTGTGAGGATTGATTCATTGAGTGCTAAATTTGTAAATTTACTCCTCAATGGAGTTTTTCTCAAATTGTTCTTCATTTTCAAATTCATTGTAAGGATTGTTCTTGATCCCTAAAAAGAGTGGTTGTAACGGTTTGATCCTCAATATTGAAAATCATCGAGTTCGTTCTTGCTTTCGGAAAAAGAATATTGTAGCAGTTCGACTCTAAGCCGTGGAAAGAATCAAGATCATAGTGACATACCCAAGAAGAGCTTGGGAAGTGGATGTAGGCCGGTTGTTGCCAAACAACTATAAAATTCTCGATGTCAATTTCTCTCTCTCTCCTACTTATTTTGCAATTAATTTGTTATTATATTTTATTGCTTGAAATTAATTGCGATTTTTGTTCTTGAAATTAATTGTTCATATTAGATTATTGTGATTAGTTGTTCTTGAATATCTATATCCATGATAAATTTTGTTACAAGAACTAATTTGGGTATATTATTAACTTGTTGATTATTTTGAGTTGAATTTATTTACATAAATTTATTGTTTAAATTACTTGTTAGCTAAAAGTTTGTTAATTTATTTAATTACGCCCTAAAAATTTTTCATTAATTTTTACTAAACCCTATTCACCCTTCCTAGAGTTGTCATACGAATCCTACAATTGGTATCAGAGTGTTGCTCTCTTATTTGTGATAAAAAAAATTGATAAATCATTATAGATTGAAACCCATTGTTTGAGTTTCTCACTCCTACAATTGGTATCAGAACGGATAGCTCTTTTATGTAAATTATTTATCAAACATTATTTTGATACTTGAAGTATCTTATTGTTATTTTGAAAAATTATTTGAAAGCTTAATTGCTAGAGTTTTATGGTAACTTTAGAAAATCATTGTGTTGATAGACCCCCATACTTTGATGTAAATAGAAATTATGATGTATGAAAAAATAGAAAGAAAATATTTATACTTGCTATGGATTTCAATATTTTATATGTTTGTAAGCATGATTTGGCAAATTTGGAATTGAATAGTGAGTTGCTTACGGTTTAATGCCAAAGCTATGAATATCATATATTGTACACTGGATAGACAAATTATGTGAGAAAATTTTACATTTTGAATATGCATATGATATTAAGAATTTTCTAAATAATATGTGTATAGCTTAGAAAATTCTCCTTGTAGTACTAACGATTTATTTGATGTGAAAGAGAATTATAATTCTAAAATTAATGAAAGGTCCATAAAGTAGAAAAAGAAAACGTGATGGATCCTCATTGTGCTTAATGGCTCATTCGGATAACTGACTCGAGAGATGAAAGTAGAAAAATGAGGTAAATCATAGAACCTCTTCTTATGATGAATTATTTGATGCATTCGAACGTATGTAATATGATTTCACAAAAGTCAGCTCTAAATATGTGAAATTATCAAAGAAGTATAAGACATTGTATATTGAGAATAATTTTTTGATAGATGAAAATTCATGTTTAAAGAATAGAGCTAATAACACATTGAAGTATGATTCTTGTTGTGATGTGAAAATTGACTTGAATGATAAAATTACTTTTCTTGAGAAAAAGAATGATGAGCGTTCAAGTCTTTGTCATGTGAATTGAAATTTGAATTGAATTATTTGAGAGATGAAAATGAAAAAAAATTGAATCTTGTTCATTGAAATTGAAAAATGAAACTGCTAGCTTGAAAGATAAAATTCTTAATTTGGAAAATAACAATTAATCTTTAAAAAAAGATAAATTTTCTCTTGTTGACAAAATTAAATTTCTTGAATGTCATGTGGTGATGAGAAAAATAATCTTTTGCATATGCTTAAAGAGAAACAATTGTTTGTTACAAAAGAGCACGAAATTACAAAAGAGTCTATTAAGAAATTGACTATTTATACACAAAAATTAGATAAAACTGTTGATATGGGTTAACCTTTGAACAATAAAAAGGGAATAGGCTATATGAATAAAAATTGTTCATCTACTTCGAAGAGCACTATTTTTCTTCAAGCCACCCCTACAATGTCTAAAGATGTTTTATCGAATATGCCCAATTTTATTGAACCTAAATTTTTGCCAATGGTGAAAATGTTAAATATATTAATGAAAATTCAAAGTGTGTGCATAAACAATTTTATGCTAGATCGCATGAAAATGTTGAACCTATGTTTGAAAAATCAAAGTTTGTACCCCGTCATTCCCATGTCAAAATTAGTTGTATGCATAGTGGTAAATGTGTGCCCAAACATGGAAATATTAGAAATGTGCACGAAAAATCAAAATTTGTGTCATTTTTGTGTAGCTAAAGGTCATATTAGAGTAAATTGTTTTAAACTGAAAAATGTTCCCAACAAGAATTTACTGAATAAAGATAAGGTGCAAAACAAATTTGTGCAAAAGAAATTCTTGTCTAATATTGTATGTTACTCTTGTGGCAAAGTAGGTCATAAATATCAAACTTGTTATTTGCCAAAAGTGAATGCTAGTAATATTAGAACTAATTTAAATGGGTTCCAAAGTCTTTGCTCATTAACAATGATGGACTCAGTAAATGGGTACCAAAACCTTTTGGTTGAGTTTTGTAGGTGTGATTCAAGAAGAAACTGTTACTTAGAGTTCAATTGGGGAATTAATTCAAAATATGTCGTATTCGTAGTGTTACTAGGATAAGGTACCCAGCCACTACAGACCGTTTAGATTATCACTTAAATATGATCTAACTTCATGTCTATACATACATGTTTAAGTTATAGAAGATGACTCTAGATTTTTAGTTTAATGGATCATTGCTTAAGTTTCATAAAACTAATCGACCATTGAATCAACTAACATATAACTACGAGACTTTTGGGTATACATCAAAAAGTTACACTACTGGATAACGGTTCTTGTCATCCCAAAACTTCGTTTTTACATCGAAACATAATAGGTATAAATTAATTGGAACCAAAATATAATGAGTATTGAAAAATACTTCAAAATTTCTCCCAAATAACACAATCTTACCCAAAAAATCATACCTCGAATAATCATCAGCAAAAGTGATGAAATACTCGTAGACTCCCTTATCTCGCACATTCATCGGACCACAAAGGTCTAGATGCACTAACTCTAGAGGCTCTTTGGCCCTATAAACTTTTCCAGTAAAACGTCTTTTAGTCATCTTGCCTTCAAGGCATGACTCGCACACAAGTAAAGATTTTTTCTCAAATTCGTTTAGAAGTCCATTCTTCACCAACCTCTCAATCTTATTGAGATTGATGTGCCCCAAATGGAGGTGCCAAAGTTGGCCATTTTCTTTAGGATAAATCGTAATTTGTATGTTTTGAGTTATGACAGTTTTAAACATCTCTATGTTATGGAGAGAATTTTTTGCTAACGCCCTTAGCACATACAATTTATTTAACAGTTTAGCTGAACATATTTCAAAACCATCTTTCAGAATAAACACTTTACTAACCGAAAAGTTCAAGGTGTATTTACATTTAAGCAATGACTTAATAGAAATTAAGTTCCTCTTTAACTCGGGAACAACATATGCATCATTCAAAATGATAAACCTATTTTGTAAAGTCAACTAGAGGCTTCCCACTGCCACAGCTGAGACGATGTGCTCGATGCCGACTCGTATCATCATCTTACCAGCCTCAAGCTGCCGGCAAGAACTAATTCCCTAAAATGAAGAACAAACATATTAGTGGCCCCAGAGTCTATAATCCAGGCAAAATCATCATTCTCCACTAAACAAGTCTCGAAAACCAGTAAATCATATTTACCTTGTTTGGCTTTTTTCTTTTCTTTCAAATAACGAGGGCAGTTTCTCTTCCAGTGTCCATCCCGATTGCAGTGGAAACAGTTTCTCTTGTCAACTGTCGCTGGTCGTCTACCCTGTGGAGTGGCAGGTTGTGGGTTGGCAGGCGCTTTCCCTTTCCTCTTACTACCATTCTTCTTCTTCCACTTGTTAGTGCCAGAAGAAAAAGGTGCAGACTTAGTTCCTAAGGTCTAACCCCGGTGGAACTTCTTAGATGATGAAGTAACATTTTCCTCACCAACCTTTTTCCCCTTGCTTTTCAGTAAGAATTGAAATGTCTACAACTCGTTGAGGAGAGTTGTAAGGGTGTAATGAACCTTGTTTAGAACAACGTTGCTTATGAAATAGAGAAAACTTTCTGGTAATGACCCGGAATAATGCTAACTTGGCTGACCTCATCGATGCTAGACCCGTTCATCTCCACAACATTAAAGTGGACCATCATGTTCATGAACAAATGTACCCTCATTCATTTTGGAGTTGAACATAAACTTTAGAGCGTCATGCCTAAATTGTGCGGACGGTTGTTTGAACATTCCCCTCAGGGATTCCATGATCTCACGTGCATTGACTATGGGCTCATGCTTCTTGGCAAAAACGTCATTCAGGTTGGCTAAGATATACGCTTGGGTCTTCTCGTTCGCCTGTGTTCATTTCTCATACACCTTTCGAACATTTCGAGTGGCGTTCTGGGGTGGAATAGGAGAACACTCCTCCCTAAGGAAGAACCTAAGGTCATCAATGATAAGTATCGTGTTTATAGTATTCTTCTAACTAGCGTAGTTTTCGCTAGTCAGTTTTTTTACGGCTAATAAAGCTAAAGTAGCGGTTGCCATTTAAAGTGGCTGAAAACAAAAACAAACTTAATGAGTCTACTTACATTACCACTTTTAACACCAATTTTAGGTTTTAGAAAAATAGTTCTATTGTACCCTAAGTGACATCTATTTTGCAATGATGTCCAGCGAGGCAGTACAAAAGTCATCTATGGGGTGATCAAATGCCCCTTTCCTTGGATGAGAAATTCTCAACCATTAGACAAAAACAACTCCTTGTAACTGACTTTAAAATTACCATTATTCGGTCCAGAATTTGTTAACAACCTTAACAATTGTGCTTAGTGTAACCTCTCATTTTAGGCCCTAGAGTCTCGCCCTAATGCGCCCATCATAGGGAAAAAGCAGACTAGGACAAGAGTGACTAAAGCAACTTTATCCTTTTCAGAGATCAGATAAAGAGCTGTGGAAATACAACAATCCTTTAGGGGGACACTCCCAGGGTGCCTCAATGCGATGCACGAAAACGTTATCCAACCTAATGAGAGAGATCATGGGATATGTTGTCACACCTCTTATTCCCACTAACTATGAACATTCTCTCAATTCACCTTGGTATTGACCTACCCAAACATCATCCTTTAGAGGGACACTCCTAGGGTGCCTCGAGGCCGATGATAATTCTCACCGTGTGAACTTTTAGGGAGAAACATGTAGAGGTTTAAGTGAAATATCATATACCCCAAGTACCTCCCAATGAATTTTCTACCTAAGGATTCATTAACTTAGTCATCCGGCTACTGAATTTAACTAAGTGTTTGTTTAATTTGCTAAAACACAATTCTTGCTTTTGATAATTAAACAAGTTTGATTTAAGTCTTATTAAACTCTTTAACAACTTTCATCAAATTTGTATGCATGCAGCAAACCTATCTAATTCACCTTTCCAGGTAGGTTCCCAGGTAGGGATATTTCGTTTCCGTCAGCTTAAAAACCCTAGCCTAGCCAGAACCCGCCTTAGACAAATGGTCTCTTATAGATAGATTTGGCACATATTTAATCTTTTATTAGTCAATTTAATCATATTAAATAGAATTAAAAGATTAAACCTTAGGTATCTAATTGTTGGATCGACACCAGCACGCAGCGGAAGACATCAGATTCATAAGCACTCTAATTGATTAATTTTGGCAGAAAAGAAATATGCTAAAACAGAGTTTAATGGATTTCAAGAACATACCTTGGCCGAACCATTCAAATCTTTATTTCTAGCTACTAAATCCTCCAAATCCTTGTGTAAATCACCACAAGATCTTCCCTACTATTTTCTTGGTGCTCTAGATTGAGTTATGAGACTCAAAATAAGATGGAATCAAAGGGAATATGGAGAAAGCTCACTAAACCAACCCATTGATGAACACCTTCATCATCCGAATTTTTCAACAAAAATTCAATCGGTTCATCAATCTTTTTTTCACTTCAATCTCTTCAATATATTGCAGACTATCATGCAAAGAGATGTGTTGCATGGGATGCAGCTCATGCTTGGAGTAAATCAAGGAAGAGGTGGGTTCATTGAAAGCTAGTTGAAGATGAACATGAAAAACTCATTTTTCAATTTTGTGTAATTTTTCAATTTTCAAAATCTATTTTGATTTTAAAATCAAATTTTATTTCAAAAATAAAAAATTATTAATTTTAAAAAATAATTTCATAAATTAATTTTCTAATAAAATTAACAAATAATTATTTAAATAATTTAAATAATTATAATTAATTTAATATCCAATATTAAATTATTTTTTACACAAATTCATCTTCATATAAATCATATTTAAATATATTTTCTCCAATTCTATTTGATTCTAATTTGAACGTTTCAAATTAACTTATCACACAACTCTAGATCTAATCCATTTCCGAGCTAGTAGGGGACCTCATGGACCTATAGATCATAGGCTCCAACGATTCAAAAATAATCAGCTAAACTCATTAGACTGATCTAACCCTCATACGTTAACTAATGGGTCACTCTACTAAATCCCATAGTTGAACTTCCCTCACTGTAGATATATTATGTCGACTCAATATAACCATGATTGGTAAGTTAACCCTTCACAGGTTGTTCATAATAACGGTTGGGTCAAATCTCTGTTTTACCCTCGCAATTAGCTCTTGTTTCTTAAGTCTCCACTGATTCTCTAATGAACAATTTTTTTGTGATCCGATCAGCAAAATCAAGTTCCTCTCATGTCAAATGAGAGGGTAGATCTCTTGTTCAAGACCTAGAATCAGCACTTAAGAGAACAACCTCTCTACTATCCCTAAAGTGGGTAGGAAAGAATTCCTTCTTGCACCCTATGTTCCCAACTATCTATCCGATCTTACCCCTGAAATGGGAGTCTTATTGAGCCGACGCTGTTGAGCCAACCCTCACCTATGCAAATCTAAGGGCAATCCCGAATAAACAGGAGTTCATAGTTAGCTCGGGATTAAGGTTAAGTTACCTAGGTCATTGCTTTGAAATAGTCAATCTTAAACAGTAAACAACGTTATAAAGTATGAGTGACTCATTTCGTGATTCGATCTTGTACAAACTCTTCTGCACAAGGAAACCCCCACTCCCATGTCCAACATGAATGAATTAGGATCACTTCATTTGTAGCACTTTACAACTTCTTGTAACAACTACAGAGTAGGCCGCATCCAATAGTGTTACCAGAATAAGGTACCCAATCTTATCCATATACTATAGATCATTTTGACTATTTAATCGAACCTAATCCACCTTTATGTCTCCATATAAAGTTCAAGTACTCATCCAATAGTCAAGGGACTTTTAGGTTTATTGGATTTCTATTGAAGAAATAGATTTATTCAGTAATACCTTTATTGAATTTTCATAATAAGTTCCATTGTTTATATACCGAGTGATCGAGTAGTCAGTGACTATACGATGAGCATGCTAGCCTACTCGATCATTTAGTGCACGCGCCTGCCATGTGTCAAGTATCATACACTCAGCGATCGTTTACCCTAACCGTTTACGTGTTAGAGTAGCCAGCACAACACATCGAGTAAACTCTTTACTCGATCGCATAGCATCAACCATGCAATCGTTTAGCAAGCACTACACGATCAAGTAGAAATTTTCTACACGATCGCATAGCCAAATCTAAACGATCGTTTAGCCTGGGCTACACGATGCGATAAACCCTTGGTCTCATTCCTCGAAGTGAACAGCATCTCCACGAGTTTGAAGCTTCATCACGAATGACGCAAACACACCAAAACTTGAATACAAACTCGATAACAAGTTAATTATGCTAAAAAACGCAGGGGCCCTTACAAATTAACTTTGAAATGTAAAAGAAAGCTTTAAAACAGAGGCAATCATCCCGAAACATCCATCAATCCACATCCACAAATACATCTAACTCTTAAACGCATTGTAGACAACATAAAACCCACCAAGGCTGCAAATGTAATTCAATACATCAATGGAATTTGGAATATCAGAACATTCTAGCTCTAATACCAACCGAAGGATCTCTAAATCTAGAGAATCAATTAGTTGAAGCAGATTGTTCCAAATCCCATTGTGAAAGAACAAGAACATTGACAATTAAACATGACAGTTATGCATCAAAAACTAAATTACAACATGCTTCGAAGAATAAACACAAAAGGATCGAGTAAACATATCTTTGAAGAACCTTTTCTTCTAGTATTTCCATGATCAAACTCGAATGTGTCCAACAGCGCGAACGCAATTATCAAACTCAGCAAACAGCACAAACTGACAAATACTATATCACAATTTACTAAAACTTGATCCTCAACCCTTGAATGGAAACTCAAAAACACCACTCGGTTACCTTGGTATTCTCGGTGTGAGAATCTAGAAGGTATGGGCTCTCTATGGATTTGGGTAGAGGTATGGAGGAACTGGACGATCGAGTAGACAATCGAGTAAGCAGAAGAAGGAAGAAGTTTAGCAGGTAGACTTGAGTACTCGATCGTTTAGTAGCAAGTAACTATTGTATAGAAAAACTTGATCGATCGTTTACTCTCTCAACCAAGCTATCGTATAACTTGAGACTTGTTGCGCGTGCTTTGAAAAATGAAAACAATTTTCATCTATATCCATTCGATTTCCATAAACTGATTAAAACCATCGACTCATGTGGTTATTGGAGAAACCGAAAATAAATTATCTTCTTGCTATTTTATTATAAATAAATATAATAACTAATTTATTATATTATATTTATAACCTATAGTTTTAATATCACATCATATGCAACATATAAACCATAGTTCTTTTTCTCCTTTATGGCATTTAATATAAATCATATTTATGTTAATTTCTCCAATTAAATAATGTATCAAATACATTATATTAATTATATCACATATAACTAAATTAATTTAATTATATCATATATAATAAAAATTTATTCTCAACATGAATCCATTAAGCTACCAAATGGACCTTATAGACCTGTAGCTTCAAGCTCCAATGGTACGTGAATAACTAACTAAATACTTGAATCAGGATATCCACCATCCGTTAACTGCCGAGAAGTCCACTAAAGACCGACAACTGCACTCTTCGCACTACAAATATATTTCTGTGTCCATTGAATATAACCAATCAACAGACCGACAGCTGCACTCTTCGCATTATAGATATATTTTTATAATCACTCGTAAGTACAGCTGGGCCAATTTACCGTTTTCCCCTGTAGTTACATCTAACCCCTTAAGTGCTATTGATTCCTCTCATGAACAATACATCATAGTCCCATTATGACTAAACCTTTCTCTGGTCAAGAGAAGGTGTGGCGCCACATTGTTCAAGCCTCGAAATCAGCCTTTAAGGGAGGAATTTATCTACTTACCCCTGGTTTGTGGAATGAGTGAATTCCATCTTGTGTAGCTAAGTTCCCAGCACCGCAATCAGAAAAATCCCCAAAGTGCTAGGTTTGAGTCGGTGATCTGGCCAGTCGTACCCATGCAAATCAAAGGACCACTGATAACTTGTAGAAATAGTAGTTATTTATACTATATTATTTAGATATTGCATCTAAAAGAAAGAAAAGTTGCGTCGATAGTATAGAAATTGGCTAAGAAATGTGAGAATTATAAATTGTTGTCAATACACCCATTAACACCATTGCGATGGTAGAATAGAATGTTTCGGTTTCTGTTTTGCAAGAAATCAGTCACCGCATGCGTTAATGGCTCAAAGATAGAAGAAACAACGCATCTACTTCGCATTGCACCCATCATTCAGGAATGAAGAGATGATCAATGGAATGACGGCGCATGCGACAATCGATCAAGAGTTTGGCGATCAATGCGATTTCAACCACATGCGGTAATAAAAAATAACACCGCATGCGACGATTGATCGAAGATGTAAAGAGCAACGCAATTACAGAGGATTCTGATACGTGTTGATTGCGTAATAGAAGGAATATTCACTCCACCATTTCAGAAACTACCATAACCATACAGTGGGGACCACAAAGTCAAAGAGCCAAGCTTCGCCTATATATAGCTTCTGCAAATTCACTAAAAGATACTCTTGAATACATAGAGACGTGCATATACTGATCTGAGAGAGAGACTGGTCTGAAGCGATTTCCAGAGTAGATCCGGGATAATTAAGAGACAAGGCCGAGAGGTGAGTCTCCGAGCAAAGAATCCTTCCAATCCCCGTCGTTGAAGCTCTGTGTGAAGGTCACTTCTACCAGAAGAGCAAGGCTGAGAGGGAAGCTCTCCTCTCCATTACTTCCACATGCCGGCAAGCACAACCTCCGTTCAGGATCTGTGTCAAGACGTTGACACTCTTTCTGTATTCATTTCTAATCTCTATTTCGTCATCTGTATTCATCGTCTTAATCTTTCATTCACACCATGTATCGAACACTTAATCTTAGTATTAAACATTATGATCATTACCATTATTATCTCTCTATCTATTTCTGTTCATCCATAATTCATTTTCTCCATGATGTTTTCCTAATTCCCTGAGTAATTAGCAAAAATTAACCAAGTAAATTAATTTGTGTTAAGGAAATAATTAAGTTTAGCTAAAGCATGCTTGACGGCATCTTCACCTGTGAGAGTAGAAGTGAAGATGTTATTTTTCCTAGTGAGAGAAGGTTGGAAGAATGCATTATCTAAAACGAGAAGTACTTCCAGAGATGGAAGCAACCTTGCGTTCATCACGTTCATCCCTGTTTCACGATAGAAATATGGGAACGTGGCCGATCACTGAGAGGTGTACACCAAGGGAAAGCGGAACGTTAGTTGCATCTTTAACACAATTGACAAACTTGTGTTGTTTTTACTATATACTCTTTCTCTTTCTGATTCATCCATAAAGACTTGCCATCGCATACCACAATCCTTTGTATAACTTCACAGTCAGTCTCGAACTCAGTATCATGTATCATGTATCTTGTATCTTGTATCATCTTAGTTTAGGATTTTATTTTCAACGCAACTTTATAACTTCATTTTATTAACACAATTTTATTTTCATTGCACTTTAGATTCTTGTATAAACCCAATTCTTTATTAATTGTAAAAATCGATCGCATGTATCGCAAAAGTAACGCATTAATGAAAACAATCCCTGTGTTCGACCTTGGATTATTCTGAGAAACTTGCATTGGAATTATACTTGGTTTCAGCGCAAGGAAGCTTGTGACACGCATTACTCTATCGCATACTACAAGCATATCATTAACAACGCATATTTAGAAGTAGTATCGCATAATAAAGATACAATTTCACCGTTATAAGTTTATGGCGCCGTTGCCGGGGACATGAGCTTGGAGCACATTATCTATCATCTCAGTGCATGCACAACAAAAACTAAAATTACGTCAACAACCACCCTCATAGGCAGGACTTCACAACTCACTCAGGATTAAGGTCATGTTACCTATGGTTATCCTAGTGAAATGAAAGTCTCTGTCATGAATAACGTTATATAACGACACTAAAAATTTTGTGGTCCGATCTTATATAGACTTTTTTGTATAAAGCATCCCCACTCGTATGTCTAATACACGAATGATCAAGATCAGACCATTTGTAGCATTTTACAACATTTATAACACTTACAAAGCAGGCCATACTAGTAGTGTCACCAGGATAAGGTTTTCCTTCTTTATTTATATACTACAGACCATTTAAGTTATCACTTAAAGTATGATCCACTTGTATGTAATATATGCTTAAGTTACAACGATAACCAAGGATCTTAGTTTATTGGTTTATGGTTAATGCAACTAAAACATCTCATATTTCATAGACTGAACTGAATAAAATATCTTATATTATATATCACAAAACTGTTTGTTCATACAGGTGTTTACAAACTACAAGCCCTTACGAGATTTAAGGCATCAACCCCAAAAGGGTTGACGGCGCGGTTGTTGAGGAGGAGGGAGCCGAGGTAGGGGTGGTTGTGTCGGTAAGGATTTTAAGAAGAGTGTGTTTTCTAGCGCCGCTGAGGCTAATAGTGGCGAGGGTTTGGGCGGACTTAGCATGGCAATTGACATCGGAAAGGACATGACGGAGTCACTCGCACCCATAGAAATCAAAGAACCTATGGTAATCCAAGTGAAATGAAAGTCGCTGTCATGAACGACGTTATATAACAAGACTAAACATTTTGTGGTCCGGTCTTATACGAACACTTTTGTATGGAGCATCCCCACACACATGTCTAATACATGAATGATTAGGATTAGACCATTTGTAGTACTTTACAACACTTGTATTATCTTAAACGTGGGCCACATTCGTAGTGTCAACAGGATCTTTATCCATCTACTACAGACAATTTAGGTTATCTGACTTTGACAAAATGACTATTTCATGATGGAACACGAGACATACACAGCGGAATAAGAATCTAATTACACTCTAATTGCTTTTATTAAAAGAAAAATAGCATGCACAATGAAGGAAAAAACAATAAATAAAAGGGATGGGATACAACCTTTGTAGCTTCCAAACAACGCTTTTCCTCGTTGAATCTCAATCCGAACTCTTTCGGACCACCACTAGAGTTGACCTACTATCCTCTGGATTCAGAACCGGGTTGTGGGACCCGATGAATGAAGAACCCGAGAGAGTGAAAGAGATGGAAAAATAAATGGAATTTTGTGGTATGGGTTTTTATTTTTCCAGCAACATTTTGAAAACTAAAATTGGCAAAAAGTCAAAAGTTTTTGATCCATAATTAAAAGCCCAATTAATAGAAAAAAGCCACTCAACAATTGAATGAAACAAATCCATAAAAACCCAACACCTAGAATCCACTATCTAAGTGGGCTTAATGTCTCCACTCTATTTTGTTAGTTGGCAACAAAAGTTTGGATTTTCCCACTAACTTTAGTCAAAGGGTAAAATAGTCATTTGGTCAAAGTCAAACTTTGACCAAAAAGTCAACATTTTGACTTTATCTAATTTTTTCCGTGTTGACTAATTTTGACCTCCCGAGCATGAATCCGCATTCATTTTCTCGAAATTCAAATCACATTTGAATATAAGGTCGGTCAAAGCTTGACTTTTCAAAGTCAAAAGTAAACTCTTTGACTTTTTGCATCTTTCACCATTTTCATTATTTTCGAGCTTCCGAATGAATGTATTCATATTCTTGATATTTAAATCACATTTAAATATTAAAGTTGTATCTCTAAACTATAAAACCGACCACTATATCACATATACTTGTCGGTTTCTCTCTCTTCACCTAATTCAAACAATTAGAATTATTTTATCATACTATTCTATGTTTATTCCATATGAGCTAGTAGAGGAACCTAATGGACCTATAGATCATGGGCTTCAACGATCCAAGATTAGTTGGCTAAAACTCTTTTAGACGGAGCTAATCAACATTTGTTAACTAACGAGTCATTCCACTATAGTTCTGTAGTTGCACTCCTCTCACTATAGATATATTTGTGTCCATTTGTTATAACAATGATTAGTAAGCTAATCCTTCACAGGTTGTTCGTAATCTCGGCTGGGTCATAAAAATCGTTTTACCCCTAAGATTACATCTTATTCTTTAAGTTCCACTGATCCTTTAATGAACAATTAGTTTAAGGTCCAACCTATAAACTGAACCCCTCTCGGGCCAAGGAAAGGGTGGGGTCCCTTGTTCAAGACCTGGATTCAGTACTTAAGGGAGCAACCTATCTACTATCCCTATAACGGGTAAGAGTGAATTCCATCTTGCATCCTATATTCCCAGCTATCCACCTGATCTTACCCCTGAAATGGGAGGCTTATTGGGCCAGCGATGATGAGCTGCCCTCACCTATGCAGATCTACGGATAATTCTGAGTGAACAGGAGTTCATACTTAGCTCAAGATTAACAAGTTACCTAGGCCATCAATTAACGAAATAGTCAGTTTTATACATAAAACGACATTTAGAACGTAAAAAGTGACTATTTCATGGTTCAGTCTTATGCAAACTCATTGTATAGGATGCCCCCACTCACATATCTCTATATGAACGATTTAGGATCACATCGTTTGTACTAACTACAAAGTGGGCCGAATCCATAGTGTCCCCAGAACAAGGCGCCCAACCTTATTCATATACTATATACCATTTTGGCATATATTTGAACTTGATCCATATTTATGTCACTACATAAAGTTCAAACTACATAAAATAGCCCCAGAACCTTAGTTTATTGGATTCAAGATTACATTTTCAATAACAACTTTATCGAAAAACAAAACAAAATATGTTTATTAATTTACAAACTACGAGTTTTAGGACATGAAATCCAACAAACTCCCACTTGGACTAAAACTCCCAATGGAGTATCATAATGTTGAATTTAAGTGAGAAACATATGAATACAATAAACTAGGGCATATACCCAAAAGTTCTCCCACTTGTCCTAGTTTACAAACTTCGTAAACCTAAACTCTGTAGGTGACCTTCAAACACTTTAGCCGTAAGGGCCTTTGTAAAAGGATCAGCAATGTTTTGCTCAGAAGATATATGGGTTACTACGTTTCCACGATGTACAATCTCCTTGATTAGATGGTATTTGCACTCAATATGCTTGTCGCACTTGTGGCTTCTTGGTTCTCTTGAATTTTCAACTGCACCACTATTATCACAATATAGGGTGATAAGCAGATGCATATGTGGAACGACTTCCAAATCTGTCAAGAATTTCCTCAACCATACTGCTTCCTTTGCTGCTTAACAAGCAGCTACATATTCAGCTTCCATTGTGGAGTCCGCAATACAGTTTTGCTTCACACTTCTCCACACTACTGCTCCTCCATTCAGAATGAACACTAATCTCGATGTAGATTTTCTTGCATCTTTATCCGTTTGAAAATCAAAGTCAGTGTATCCAGTAAGGATCAAATCCTTAGTGCCATACAAGAGCATGTAGTTCCTCGTTCTCCTAAGATACTTGAGGATATTCTTAACAACAGTCCAATGATCATATCCAGGATTGGACTGATACCTACTGATTATCTGTACTGCGTAGCATATGTCAGGTCTAGTACTTAACATTACATACATCAGGCTCCCTACTACAGAAGCATAGGGAATGCGTCTAATATCCTCAATCCCTTGAGGTATCTTAGGACATTGATTCTTTAACAAATGAATTCCATATCTGTAAGGTAACAGACCTCTTTTGGAATTTTGCATCTTATACCTAGACAAAATTTTGTCTATATAAGTTGCTTGAGACATGGCTAGTGTTCTGTTCTTGCGGCTCCGAATAATCTGAATCTCGAGAACATACTACACATTTCCTAAATCTTTCATTTGGAACTGCGTTGCTAGCCATTTCTTGATGTTGGTTGGGCAACCTACTTTATTCCCAATGAGTGGACTATCGTCAATATATAAAACTAAGAACGCAATAGAAGAATTGACGATCTTCTTGTAAACACAAGGCTTGTCAACATTCTGTTCAAAGCCATAAGATTTGATCGCAGTATCAAATCTTATATTCCAAGATCTAGAAGCTTGTTTCAACCCATAAATGGATTTTTGAAGCTTACAAACCTTTTGTTCTTGAACCTGTGCAATAAACCCCTCTGGTTGAGCCATATAGATACTCTCTTCAAGTTCTTGTGTTAAAAGGCTGTCTTGACATCCATCTGCCAAATTTCATAGTCATAAAAGGTGGTAATGGATAAGACTATTCTAATCGACTTAAGCATGGCAAGAGAGAGAATGTTTCTCATAATCCACTCCCTTTATCTGGGTATAACCCTTTACCACAAGTCGAGCCTTAAAAGTCTGTACTTTACCGACTTGGTCTCGTTTTCTCTTGTAGATCCACTTACAACCAATTGATTTTACATCATTTGGTTGATCTACAAGTTCCCAGACAGAATTGAAGTATATAGATTCCATTTCGAGGTCCATGGCTTTGACCCACTGATCACGGTCCACATCTTTCATCGCCGGTTTATAGGCCGATGGATCCTCTATGCCATCATTAGGTATGACGACTTGTGTTTCTGTTAAACCCAAGTAATAGTCAGGTTGATGAACAACCCTCCCACTACGTCGAGGCATTCTCAACTCTTGAGAAGGATGTGACTGACAAGATATACTAGTTTTATCTACTACTTTAGTAGATGAACTAGCTCTATCTGTCGCGTTTTTGGAAATTTCATTCAATACTAGTCTACTGCAAGGTTGATGACTTCTTATGTGGTCTTCCTCTAAGAATGTGGCATTTGTCGATACAAATACCTTATTCTCTTGAGGATCGTAAAATAGATCATCTTTTGTTTCTTTTCGATAACCTACAAATAGGCATAGTTTTGAACGACGTTCCAATTTTTTAGGATTTTGCACCAACATGTGTGCCAGGCATCCCCAAATCCTAAAGTGACGTAAACTGCCTTTACACCCTTTCCATAGTTCATAAGGTGTTTCTAAAACACTTTTAGAGGGAACATTATTCAAAACATAGACAGCAGTCTCTAATGCATGTCCCCAAAAGGAATAAGATAACTTAGCAAAACTCATCATTGATCGAACCATGTCCAACAAGGTTCTATTTCTTCTTTCAGATACACCGTTCTGGTGAACCATATTAGGTGTAGAGAGTTGTGACTTGATTCCGTGTTCTATCATATAGTCCTGGAATCTTAAGTCCATGTACTCCCCACCTCGATCTGATCGTAGTGTCTTAATTGTTTTACCTAACTAGTTCTCAACCTCAGCCTTATATTCCTTGAACTTTTCAAAAGAATCATACTTGTGATGCATTAGATAAATATGACCATACCTAGAATAATCATCAATAAAACTGATGAAATATTCATACCCACCTCGAGCTTTGACATTTGGTCCACAGAGGTCTGAATGTACAAGCTCTAAAGGTATTGTGGCTCTGAGTCCTTTTCCAGTAAAAGATCTCTCAGTCATTTTTCCCTCAAGACAAGACTCACATGGAGGTAAAGAATTGTCTTCTAACTGATTTAGGAGTCCATTCTTAACCAATCTCTCAATCCTTTTAAGATTTATGTGGCCAAGTCTTAGGTGCCATAGGTAGGCATTAGAAGAAACTTTTTGTCTTTTATTCTGAGTTTCGGCTGTTCTAAATATCTCAGTATTTAAGACAAATTTTGCTTTAGTTGGTCTTATCTTATATAAGTTGTTTTCAAGTATAGCAGAAAAAATTTGAATACCTTTTCTGAAAATGAACGCTTCATTAATTTCAAAATATATTTTATACATTTGTTCCAATATACATGTGATAGATATTAAATTTCGCCTCACTTTAGGAGCATATAAAACATCTTTAAATATGATATATCTATCATTGAAAAACAACTTCAAGTAGTCTCCTACTGCTTCAGCCGAGACAAACTCTCCTATTCCAGCCTTGAAGGTGATCTCGCCTTCTTCAAGCTTTTTCCAGGAACTAGTTTCCTGAAAAGAGAAGCAAATATGATTAGTGGCTCCTGAATCCAATATCCAGGTTGAGGTATCATACTCCACTAAACATGTTTTCGCAACTAGTAAATCACATTTACCTTGTACTTCTTTCGAGGCAGGGGCCTGAGGACATTCCTCAATTAAGACAAATCTCAGGTCATCGATTACTAGTGTTGAACTCAGATTTGTTTTCCATGTTGAGTAGTTATCGCCGTTATGTTTTTCAGAAGCTAATAGTTGAACTAAAGAGCTAGTCATGCTGAAAGAAAAGCATATCTTTTTTAGTAAAAAACATTAATCTTTTAAAACCAATCAAGCTTAGCAAAAAAACTAATAATGTACCCTTCATTATTATATTTTGCAACGATATTTCAATGGTTTAGAATAACCTCCACCGAGGGGTGATCGACTATTCTTCCGTTGAACCAAGACTATCTTGACTAGATACTATCACCAGAATAACTCTTATTCCTATAGTAACTCAGTTATCGCTACTTTGGTTATGAATTTACTAACACTTAGTAATTCTTGTAAGTGTGACCCTCCATTTTCAGACCCCAAAGATCGGAATCATTATGCTCCTGAAGTTGGAAAGACAAGAATGAAAATTGACCTGTGAGACTCTATCAATTTCTAGAGTTTGCGGAGTTCCGAATCCTATAATACAACCCTCCGATTGGTAAGGTCGCTCCAGGGCAGACATGCAGGCGCCTTATAGGAATCTTACAGTGCAACCTAATGGATGAGACCGTAGGATGTGTTGACATACTTTCTTCTACCACTTACTATGAACAACTTCCCCTATTCACCTTAGTATTGACTCATGCAAACACTCTCCAAATGGAGTCCGCTCTTAGGGCGGCCCAAAGCCAAGCATGAATCTCACGGTGTGAACTCTTAGAGACGCTAGAGCTAAAAGTACATTACTTCTCTCCAGCTGAAGTGTTCTACACGGTTAGGGTATAAAATACTTAGCAATACATTTCGGCTAACTAAACATATCCTAAGTCTAGGTGGTTCATTCGAGTATAACTTTTATACTGGATTTTTAACCTACGATGTCTAGGTGATAAACAAATTTTATTACCTTAGACTACTCACGCATGCTCATAAAGCCTGTTTAACCTAACTCAGACGCCGGCTCGATCTCCAAGTAGTAGGTGTTCAATGAAACGTCAACTTAAAACCCTTCAACCTTAGTCATCTTATCAGACTTTTTGCCAAGATCTTGTCGGATGAGTTTTCTTATAACTTCGATTTTACAATATATCGACCTATTTTCTATGAAATTTGGGATTGCTCGATGGTTAACCCTAAATGAGCATGCATCTTATCTTTGTTATAAATTATAGAAGTCTAGGTTATTTTATAACAATTATAAAATAAATTATAACAATTATAACCCTAGAGCATTCATCTATAATATGCTTCTTTCAATCAAACATGTTTTAATATAACACTTATATTAAAACTAAGCATGCATAGACTATATTTTATAACACTTATAACATATAACAAATGCATGTCACATGCTTTTCCTATGGTGGGGTTTTAAAACTATATGGCATACTATATGCACACATAATCAAACAACATTATACATCACATGCATAATAGGTAAATAACTCTAAAGTGGACCCATTTTGGCATTAAAAACAAACAAACAACTAATTTATTACAAAAAACAGCAATATCTTCCCAGAACTGGCTTCAAACACTTTGAACCATCTGGAACCGGCCAAAAAACTCCAAAAACCAAGTTGAACCGATCAAACCGGTCCAGACCGTTTGGATCGGCTGGTCAATGCCTGCTGGCGCAGTCAACGAAGGTGCGGGGCAGGTCAAGTCGGGTCGATGGAACGCGCGGACCACGAGCGTGAGTCAGGTCGGCATACGGATGAAGCAGAGTAGCGAGTGTGCAATCGAATCTGGGTGTGGCAGGCGTGCAAAACCAAATGCGTGTGTGGGCCTACTTCGAACCGGGTCGGATCGCTGCTCGGGTCAGGTTTGGGAGCTCTCTTCTCAGGTCTGTGAGCCATTTTTCTCCATTTTTGCTGCTGTCCTCTCTCCCAGAATCAAGCAATTACAACCTAATTTCAACTCTAATGACTCCAAAAAATTTACAGACCCTTTTTCACATATTAATTCTCATAAACATGTGAGGAATTACATATTTCCACTAGAAATTTAAAGAAAACAATGTAAAGATCATAATAAATCCACTTTAGTCCATATTTCATTCAACACTTGAATAGAAAGGGAAAAAACACCCACCAAAACCAATTGAGCGTAATTAAAGCATGCTCTAATACCAAATGATGGAACACGAGACATACGCAGTGGAATAAGGATCTAATTACACTCTAATTGCTTTTATCAAAAGGAAAATAGCATACACAATGAAGGAAAAAACAGTAAATAAAAGGGATGGGATACAACCTTTGTAGCTCCCGAACAATGCTTTTCCTCGCTGAATCTCAACCCGAACTCTTCCGGACCACCACTAGAGTTGACCTACTATCCTCTGGACTTAGAACTGAGTTGTGGGACTCGATGAATGAAGAACTCGAGAGAGAGAAAGAGATGGAAAAATAAATGGAATTTTGTGGTTTGGGTTTTTATTTTTCCAACAACATTTTGAAAACTAAAATTGCTAAAAAGTCAAAAGTTTTTCATCCATAATTGAAAGCCCAATTTATAGAAAAAACGTCATACAACAATTGTATGAAACAAATCCATAAAAACCCAACACCAAGAATCCACTATCTAAATGGGCTTAATGTCTCCACTATAAGCCAACACGTAGTCTACTATTTTGTTAGTGGAATTATCCAACAAAAATTTGGATTTTCCACTAACTTTAGTCACAGGGCAAAATAGTCATTTGATCAAAGTCAAACTTTGACCAAAAAGTCAACATTTTGACTTTTTATGATTTTTTCCACGTTGACTAATTTTCACCTCCCGAGCATGAATCCGCATTCATTTTCTCGAAATTCAAATCACATTTGAATATAAGGTCGGTCGAAGCTTGACTTTTCAAAGTCAAAAGTAAACTCTTTGACTTTTTACATCTTTCACCATTTCCATTATTTCCGACCTTCCGAATATGAACGTATTCATATTCTTGATATTTAAATCACATTTAAATATTAAAGCCGTATCTCTAAACTGTAAAACCGACCATTATATCACATATACTTGTCGGTTTCTCTCTCTTCACCTAATTCGAACTATTCAAATTATTCTATCATACTGTTCTAAGTTTATTCCATATGAGCTAGTAGGGGAACCTAATGGACCTATAGGTCATGGGCTCCAACGATCCGAGATTAGCTGGCTAAAACTCTTTTAGACGGAGCTAATCAACATTCGTTAACTAACGGGTCATTCCACTATAGTCCTGTAGTTGTACTTCCCTCACTATAAATATATTTGTGTCCATTTGATATAACCATGATTAGTAAGCTAATCCTTTACAGGTTGTTCGTAATCTCGACTGGGTCATAAAAATCGTTTTATCCTCAAGACTACATCTTGTTCTTTAAGTTCCACTGATCCTCTAATGAACAATTGGTTTAAGATCCAACCTATAAACCGAACCCTTCTCGGGCCAAGGAGAGGGTGGGGCCCCTTTTTCAAGACCTGGATTCAGTACTAAAGGGAACAACCTATCTACTATCCCTATAATGGGTAGGAGTGAATTCCATCTTGCACCTTATGTTCCCGGCTATCCACCTGATCTTACCCCTGAAATGGGAGGCTTATTGGGCCAGCAATGATGAGCTGCCCTCACCTATGCAGATCTAAGAATAATTCTGAGTGAACAGGAGTTCATAGTTAACTCAGGATTAAGATTAAGTTACCTAGGTCATCAATTAATGAAATAGACAGTTTTATACATAAAACGGCATTTAGAACGTAAAAAGTGACTATTTCATGGTCCAGTCTTATGAAAACTCATTGCATAGGATGACCCCACTCACATATCTCTATATGAACGATTCAGGATCACATCGTTTGTACTAACTACAAAGTGGGCCGCATCCATAGTGTCCCCAGAACAAGGCGCCCAACCTTATTCATATACTATACACCATTTTGGCTATATATTTGAACTTGATCCACATTTATGTCACTACATAAAGTTCAAAATACATTAAATAGCCTCATGACCTTAGTTTATTGGATTCAAGATTACAATTTCAATAACAACTTTATCAAAAAACAAAACAGAATATGTTTATTAATTTACAAACTACGAGTTTTAGGACATGAAATCCAACAATCACTTAATGCAATATCCACTTGTATGTCATTACATACATGCTTAAGTTACAATGATAACCAGGGATCTTAGTTTACTGGTTTGTGGTTAATGCAACAAAATATCTCATATATCATAGACAAATAGTGAAGAAAATATCTTTATATTATTACATCACAAATGTTTGTTCATATACATGTTTACAAACTACTAGACCCAGCGAGATTTAGGGCATCAACCCCAACAATCTTCCACTTGTCCTAAAGCTAGTGGGGTGTACAAGAAAAAATACAAGTCAAATCAATAAACTAGGGCACAAAGGCCAAATACAAAACTACTCCCACTTGCCCTAGTCCAGCCGCGGACGATCCCGTAGACCCATGCTCTGAAGATGTCTCGTAAACACTGTAGTCGTGAGAGCCTTCGTAAATGGGTCAGTAACATTGTGCTTCGAAGCTATCTTCATGAAAATCACGTCTCCTCGATGCACAATCTCTCTGATAAGATGGTATTTTCGCTCAACATGTTTGCCTCACTTGTGACTCCTAGACTCTCCAACACCACTATTATCATAGTAAAGGGTGATGAGCTTAAATATGTCTGGAACAACTTCCATATCAGTCAGAAGCTTCCTGAGCCAGACGACCTCCTTCAACGATGCACACCTTCTTAGTGCTTCGCCACATTACAGCTCCTCCGTTAAGAGTGAACATTGATCCTGAAGTGGTCTTTTAAGAATCCTTATCAGTCGAAAAATCAGAGTCTGTGTATTCAGTAAGGATCAAATCCTTACATCCATACACAAACATGTAGTCCCTCATTCTCCCGAAGATACTTAAGGATGTTCTTGACGGCAATCTAGTGACCCTGTCCTAGATTAGACCGATATCTACTGACTATCCCTACAACATAGCAGATGTCAGGTCGAGTACATAACATCACATACATCAAACTGCCAACGACAGATGTATAGGGGACCCGTCTCATTTCCTCAACATCTCGAGGTGTCTTAGAACATTGCTCCTTAGACAATGTAACTCCATGAAGAAAAGGCAAAAGGCCCTCTTAGAGTTCTGCACCGAGTCTTGCTCAACATCTTGTCCATGTACGATGCCTGAGACTGTGCTAACACTTTGTTCTTTCAATCCCGAAAGATCTTAATCCCAAGAATAAACTAAGCCTCTCTCAAATCTTTCATTTTGAAATTGGGTCGTTAGCCAGTTTTTACTGAAGTCAGTAAACCTATATCATTCTCAATGAGTAGGATATCGTCTACATATAACACTAGGAATATTACTGAACTGTTGATGATTTTCTTGTAGACACAAGGCTCATCAACGTTTTGGTCAAAGCCATAAGATTTGGTTGCAGTATCAAACCTTATGTTCCAAGATCGAGATGCCTGCTTCAGCCCATAAATGGACCAATTCAGTTTGCAAACCTTTTGCTCCTGACTTTAGGCTACGAATCCTCCAGGTTGCACCATATAAATGGTCTCCTCGAGATTAACATTTAGAAAGGCAGTTTTGACATCCATTTGCCATATCTCAATGTCAAAATATGAGGCTAAGGACATGAGGATGCGGATAGACTTAAGTATGGAAACATGTGAGAAAGTATCCTCATAGCCAACTCTCTCCACCTGGGTATATCTCTTTGCCACAAGTCTAGCCTTAAAGGTTTGCACATTCCCATAAGCACCCTATTTCCTCTTGTAGATCCATTTGCAACCTATAGGTGTAACCCCATAAGATTGATCTACAAGATCCCATACTGAGTTGAAGTATATAGAATCCATCTCGAGATCCATAGCTTTTACTCAGTCATCTTTGTTAACATCCTCTATTGGCTTCTTATAAGATAACGAATCCTCAACCTCGCCATTGTCTACCATAGCCAGGATTTAAGTTAAACCCATATATCAAAGAAGTGGGCTCATAACCCTCCCACTACGTTGAGGTTCCCTCAACTCTTGAGGTGGATTTGACCTACTAGATGAACTTCCATCAACAATTCTTGTTTATGTAGCAGGTTCATCAACAACTTTTATTGAAGTTTCAGTAGTATCTTTGGAAAGTTCACTCAATACTAGTTTACTTCTCAGTTTGTGTCTCTTATATGATCCTCCTCAAGGAAGGTAGCGTTTGTCGACACAAACACCCTATTTTCTTTAGGATCATAAAAGTAACCCCCTCGTGTCCCTTTTAGGTAGCCTACAAATAGGCATGACCTCGATCGTGGTTCCAATTTCTTAGGATTAGCCTCAAGCACATGTACTAGGCAACCCTAAATGCGAAAGTGACGTAAACTAGTTTTACACCTGTTCCACATCTCCAAAGGTGTTCTAGCAACATTCTTGGAAGGAACACAGTTGAGAATATAGGCTACAGTTTCTACTTCAAAACCGTAAAATGAGTCTGGTAAGGAAGCATAACTCATCATCGACCAAACCATGTCTAACAGGGTTCTATTTCTCCTCTTCGATACACCAGACATTAAGAGCTGGGAAATGATTCCATGTTCTATCAAATAGTTATGGAATTCAAAATCCAAAAACTCTCCACCCCGATCTGATCGAAGTGTCTTACTCCGTTATCTAATGCGATTTCAACCTCAGCCTTGAACTCTTTGAACTTTTCAAAGGATTCTGACTTATGTTGCATCAAATAAACATAACCATACCTCGAGTAATCATCAGTAAAAGCGATCAAATACTTATAACCTCCCCTCGCTCGCACATTCATCGGACCACAAAGGTTTGAATGTACTAACTCTACAGGCACTTTGCGTTGATAACCTTTTCCACTAAAAGGTCTTTTAGTCATTTTGCCTTCAAGGCATGACTCGCATACAGGTAAAGAATTTTCCTCTAACTTGTTTAGAAGTCCATTTTTTTACCAATCTCTCAATCCTATTGAGATTAATGTGCCTTAATCAAAGGTGCCAAAGTTGGACATTTATTTTTGGAGAAAGTTTAAGTCATTTATTTTGACTTATGACAGATTTAAATATCTCTATGTTATGGAGGGAATTTGTTGCTAACAGTCTTAACACATACAAATTATTTTCTAGTAAAGCTAAACATATTTCAACACCATCTTTAAGAATAAACACTTTATTCATTGAAAAGTTAAGGGTGTATTTACATTCAAGCAAACACTTTACAGAAATTAAGTTCCACTTTAATTCAAAAATAACATATACATCATGTAAAATGAGAAACCTATTATGTAAAGTTAACTGGAGGCCTCTCACTGCCACAACTGAGACGACGTGCCCGATGCCTATTCGCATCGTCATCTCTCCAGCCTCAAGCTGCCGCCAGGATCTAATCCCCCTAAAAAGAATAACAAACATGATTAATGGCCCTAGAGTCTATGATCCATGGAGAATCATCATTCTCCACTAAACAAGTTTCCAGGACTAGTAAATCACATTTACCTTGTCTGCCCTTGGCCTTAGCCTTCTTCCTCTCCTTGAGCCAACGTGGGTAGTTCCGCTTCCAATGCCTATCTTGGTTGCAATGGAAACATTTTTCTTTTTCAACTGGTGTTAGTTGCCTACCTCGTTATGCGGCAGGTTGTGGGTTAGCTGGTGCCTTCCCCTTCCTATTACTACCTTTCTTCTTCTTCCACTTGTTAGTGTTGGAAGGAGAAGGTGTAGACTTAGTTCCTGAGGTCGAACCTCAGTGGAACTTCTTGGATGATGAAGCAACATTTGCCTCACCAACTGTCTTCTCCTTGGTTTTCAACAAGGATTGGAATGTCTGCAACTCGTTGAGGAGAGTTGTAAGGGTGTAATTTTACTCTGTTTAGAATAACATTGCTTACGATGTGTAGGAAGCTTTCTGGCAATGTTTGCAAAATAATGCTAACCTGGCTCTGATACCAATTGAAGGACTCTTATCAAAGAGACCCATGAGCAGAAGTGAGATCGTTCCAAACCCCATTGTAACAGAACATACACATTTACAATCAAATAGTAATAGTTATGCAAAATTCTAAATTACAGCATGCTACAGTAGGGAATACTAAGGTTCAAGTTAACTTACGCTTGAAGAACTATTCTTCTCATTCCCTCGAACTTACTGCATGATCGCTCACCAAACACAAACGTCAAGCTTCAGTAATCTCCTCGAACAAGAACAAATCTCCATTTATCCCTCGAATAGAAAGATGACACCACTAGAAGACTACCTCAGTATTCTCGGTGTGAAAATCCAGGAGTTGTGGGCTCTGTAGGATTTGGTAGAGGGTAGGAGGAATTTTCAGATTGCATACACGATCGACTAAGTGGGAGATAGTTTTAGTCTATTGTATAGACAGTGTACTCGATCTTTTAGTAGATAAGTGACTATCGTATAGAAAACTTGTTACACGATCGTGTATGTTCTCAAGAGGAACTCGAAGTCTATGGGAACTTAATGAGGTAAATGAAAATCAAAATGAAATAATTTTATATTATCTTTTTTGTGATTGTGAGCCTATTAGTTTCCAAGAAGACATTGCAAGCAAGAAATAAAAGGATGCAATGGATGAAGAAATACGAGCGATAGAGAAAAATGACACATAGGAGTTGACCAAGCTTCCAAAAGGGCACAAACCGATCGGAATGAAATGGGTATACAAGACAAAGAGAAAAGTCAATGGCGATGTTGAGAGGCACAAGGCGAGACTAGTGGTGAAAGGATATAGCCAACGACATGGCATCGACTATGATAAGGTGTTTGCCCCTATTGTTCGCCTTGAAACTATTCGTTTGATTATTGCATTGGCAGTCCATAATCATTGGAAGATACATCAAATGGATGTCAAATCGGCATTCTTGAACGGAATTCTTAGGATCGAGGTCAAACAAGGTGAAGATGAGATTTTTATATCCTAAGAGGGCTATGCTAAAGAAGTGCTCAAGAAGTTCAATATGAATGATGCTAATCCAGTTGGAACATCGATGGAATGTGGAGTCAAAATCACCAAGCAAGATAGAGGAGAGAAGGTAAATTCTACATATTTTAAAAGCTTGGTTGGAAGTTTGAGAGACTTGACATGTACAAGACCGGATATTCTTTATTCGGTTGGAATTATTAGTCGATTTATGGAGGAACCGACAACAACACATTGCAAAATAACAAAAAGGATACTTCGCTACATGAAAGGGACGATTGGGTATAGTCTTTCCTATGTCTCTTCTAGCAATTTTGATATTGTTGGTTATTGTGATAGTGATTGAAGTAGTGATTTAGATGATCGAAAGAGCATTACGGGGTTTGTGTTTTTTATTGGTGAAACAGCGTTCACATGAATGTAAAAAAAGCAACCCATAGTCACATTATCAACATGCGAGGCAGAGTACGTCGTAACAACTTCATGTGTATGTCATGCAATTTGGCTAAGAAACTTAGTGAAGGAGTTAAAGTTTCAAATAGAAGGTCCAATGGAGATTTTTGTTGACAACAAATCGGCCATTACCTTAACAAAAAATCCAGTATTTCATGGGAGGAGCAAGCACATTAATACCCGATTTCACTACATTCGGGATTGCATTACGAAGAAAGAAGTGGAACTCAAATATATCAAGTCACAAGACCAAGCAGCGGACATTTTCACAAAGCCCCTCAAGTTGGAGACTTTTATCAAAATGAGGAGTTTACTTGGTGTAACAAATCAAGTTTAAGGGCGGGTGTTGAAAAGTTTGTCATTATTAAACTTTATTTGTGACATTTAGTGTGACTTTTGGGTTTTGTGACTTTTAGTTTTTTGTAACCAATAGTGATTTTTGAGTTATAGGAGTTATGTGAGTTGTGTGCATTTGATGACATTTATAGCTTTAAACCATTGGCATTCCTATGGTTATGTTTGTAAGCCTATATAAAGGCATGCTTAGTTGAATGGAAAATATATCTTTCATTTTTCATATTTGTTCTCCACGTTTTTTTTCTAATATGATTTCGTTCAATTAGCTGATCTTCTCAACCATACGACAGGCTCATGTGTTGTTCGATATGTTGGTGATCCAAAAGCCTGCAAAGATAATATGAAACACGTTGGATTCCAGATTTGGTGGAGACGATGCATACTGTAAAGATCCAAAACCGTCCTCCTTTATTAGTATTCATAGGATGTGGGGATGAACTTTTATTTTATATTTAATAAATAATAAGAATCAAGTAAGACATTGAAATTTTGAAATTATTATTTGAACAGAATAGTTAAAGAAAAATTGATTCTCTAGCTAAAATGTTTGAGATAAGATTATGATTTTATGGAGAAATCAGTAAGTTTAATCGTGAGAAATCAGTAAGTTTAATCATGTAGTTTAATCGTGAGAAATCAGTAAATTTAATCATGTACTACAAACAAAAAAATAATTAAAAAAAAGCCTCAAAGCATTATTGGACTTAAGTTCGTAATTGACAATGTATCTCATTTTCTTGCTCCCCTAAATGAATATAATCATGTTTTATATATTAAAAAAAAAAGAAAAAAAAAAAGAAAAAGAAAACTCTAAGCATTATTGGGCTTGAATTTTCTCCTCACATTACAAAGTATTAACAACATTGCAACATAAAAGTCAGACTAAAGATGAAGGTTAAATTAAACCATCTAACTAAGAGAAGTTATGTATAAGGTGTAGAGTGAGTAAAAAGAAGAATAGCAAACCTAAGTAGAAGTGAATATTCAAGTTGTTAGATATTTGGTGTTGACAATATTTTTTTATGGTTGCTATGCCAGTTGTTGTTCGATACGAGTTGTCCCACGAAATGCTAATTATCTTGGTTATATTTTCTTTATCGGGAAAATTCTGCAGATTATTTTTGAAGATATTCTCATTTTTGGTCTCTGCAAATTATGTAACGAGTCTGTTTCCTCCTCCTATACTGTGCATATTTGAGAAGTTGTTGTACTATTTTTAGGGTTGGCGTGTTTGAAGAATTATCGTGCCACTGTCTTGTGTGTTTCTTAGAAACCACAAGTATGTCAATCTTAGTGATTGTGCGTGAAGCAAGAAACATTATAGATCTTCAGGTGTTTCTCTAAATCATCTTGAAGCTTTATTCGTTCTTGAGAAGTGAAGGAATCAAACATATCTATCCCATAACGGAAGCAATGGAATCACATTTTTTAATTTCTTGAAAGAAATAAAAATATAAATAACTCAAAAAAGTTTAAGCATCATACCATTGGTGATACGTAAACGTAGTGAAATATTCTACTCAAACTGGTAGTCTCCTCCTCAAAGTCTTCCTCTTTCTCCGAGATCTTCCTTGCTATTGAAAATAATATTCAAGAATAAGATAATTTCTAAAATAAATCTACAATTCTTTGATGTTCAACCGAATTCTTTGATGTTCAACCGAATTCTATGATTTACAATATGTGCAAGGCCAAAGTTTTTATCTCTGACTCACAAAGAACAAAGAGGCTTGATAAGGGAATTATACATAGGAACGATATATAATAGCTAATGAAAGGCTTACGGAATAATTACCTTCCATAACTAAAACAATACAACTTAAATGCAGGCTTCTTATTGTAAGAAATTTGTCTGCAGTAATTAGAACAAATGGTCAAATTATTTCTAAGAATACCAAACGTTGAAGGTCTGCACAAGGAAAGTTATTATCCTCATTCACTTTCTTTATCTGGGTTAAATCATCATTTTGGTTGTTGTTGTGTGTGACTGACTATGTATGCTATTTTGTGTTTATTGGTTTTCCAACTATGACTTTGGTAACGATCCGGTATGTGGGAACCGCTCTTGAAAGAAGAGAGTGAATAAAGAAAAAGAATTTTCAGATAATCTTTCTCTAAAAAATTGGTAGAATTATTATTTTTTATTTTTTAGAAAATTTCATACTAAAAAATAATTATTCATTCACCTACATATTGAAATGGGCCTTTTTTTTTTTAAAGGTACTATAATTAATGTCCGGGGTAGAGGAATTGAACCTCAAACCTCAAGGTCGATAGTATGAACACTATGCCAATTGAGTTATGCTCTTGTTAGCATTTCAATCACATTTCTTACAATGAGTTGCATCTTTCTTAAATACCATGGTTGAATTCTTAGCCAAATTCTAAAAACAAAAACAACTTTTTGAAAACTGTTTTTTTAATTCTCAAATTTTGGTTTGTTTTCTAAATCATTTGTGGAAAGCAAATAACAAAGGAAGAAATTTGTAGGTAGAAGTAGTGTCCTAAGTAGAAGAAATTTGTCAAAACTATTTTTTTAATTTTCAAAAATAAAAAGAAAAAACAAATTTTCTTTCAACATGTTTGAGTTTTTTTTTTTTTGTTTTTTTGTTTTTTTTATTTTTTGTTTTAATTTTAAAATGATTTTGAAAATATTAAGGAGCCATTTGTTTCAAGGGTTGGGATTGGATGGGTTAGGCATCCTAAGCCCAACCCCTGTTTGGGGTATGGATTTAGGAAGCATGGCTTCCTACAAATTATTCTTTTATGAGCATACACTCAATACAATAAACTAAAGATCCTAGATTATTTTATATAATTTTAAAAAGTATGTAGAGACATATAGGTGGATCTTGTTTAAATAATAACCTAAACGGTCTGTCGTATATAGATAAGACTAGGTACTTTATCTTGGTGACACTATGGATACAACCCGCTTTGTAGATATTACAAGTGTTGTAAAGTGCTACAAATAATCTAATTCTGATAATTAATGTAGAGACATGTGAGCTGGGTATCTTATACAAAGAGTTTGTATAAGACCGGACCACGAAATTGTTAGTCTCATTATATAACACCGTTAATAATGGAGACTTAAATTTTACTAAGATGACCATAGTGACATGACCTAAATCCTTAGTGAGTTGTGAACTCCTACTCATGAAGGCGATCCTTTCATTTGTGTGGGTGAGAATGATCATATTGACAACTCAATATGCCTACCGTTTTCGGGATTCGTCTGATTGGGAAGCTGGAAACACAACTACACAAGACGGAATTCACTCATTCCCTAATGTCGGGGCAAGTAGATAAATTACTTTATTAAGAACTGATTCCAAAGTTTGAAAAATGTGGCCACACCCTCTCCTGGCCTGAGAGGACTTTGTCATAGTTGGAATCTGACTTATTATTCATTAAAGGAATCAATGGTACTTAAGGAGTTAGATGTAACTACAGGGGCAAAACGGTAATTTTGATCAAATTGTGTTTACAAACAATTTGTGAAGAATCATCGCATCGTTGATTGGTTATATCTAATGGACACAGAAATATATTTGTAGTGTGAAGAGTGCAGTTGTCGGTCTTGAGTGGAATGACGGACAGTTATTGGAAGTTGGATAATTTAATTATAGAGTTTAATTAATTATCCAAGTACCATTAAAGTTCAATCTATAGGTCCATAAGGTTCCCTCTATAGCTCAAAAGGGATTTAGTTGAGAATTTATTTTTGATTAATTTGAAGTGTTCAAATTAATTGAAGAAATTAATTATATATGATATAATTAATTAAATTAATTATATATGTTTGATAATTAATATACTGTATTAGATACATCATAATATAAAATATCTTGAGAGGAATTTGAATATGACTAAATTACTAATTATATGAATGAGATTCATATAATTAAATTTATATAAATATGATTTATGATAAATACAATAAATAGTTGAGAGAAATTAAATATTTGAATATGATTCAAATATTAATTATGTGAATGTGATGCATATAATTGAATTTAAAATAAATATGATTTATATTAAATGTCATGCATTATTGAGAGAAAATAAAACTATAGGTCATATTGTAATTGATACAATATAAAACTATAGGTTATGTGTTATATTTGATATAACATATAGTATATATATATATATTAAATTATTTTATTTTAATTTAATACCCCTATTTTCTCTAAGGACATTATGTGAAGTGTGTGGTTGGGAATAGAAGGGGTCAGTAGTCTTCTTCCATCAATTGTGGATCTAATATCTTCTCTCGGATTGCTCTCTGTAGAAATTTTACAAAGAAGAAAATTTTCTTCTTTCCCAATCTCTCATTCTCCCTCTTCTAAATCTAGGGTAGAGCCCATACAACTCTTGCCAATTCTCAACCCTAGAGAATACAGGAGACTCCTTTTGTGGTGTGTTTTGATCGGAGAAGAGATCGTGATCCGTTCGAGGGAACAGGTGAAGTTTTTTTTGGCTTCAAGGGTAAGAAATTCTTCTTCCCTAATTCCTATGTAAAAACAAGTTGTAAAATTAGTTTTTGATTATTGCATAATCTTCCTCTCTGTAAATTTTGTGAATCGTAAAACTGGGATCGATCCTCAGTTTTGCTGTGAAACCGTCACTGGTTTCCCTTCATAGGGCATCAACCCCAACACCACTATTATTAGAGGAGTTGATTTTGGAAAGGAAAATGGTGACGACTTGAATGGAGAAGAGATTGGTGCGGTGCTCAGAGCCTGGCCAAGAGAGACACCGATAGTCTGTAGATGTTTGTTTTAATTATAGTGTAATTATAAATATTTCTTCATAAGTGAGTTGCAATCTCATTTGTATAGTTGGGGTAATTTAGACTTTTACAAATTTGTTTATTTCTTATTTTTAATTGGTTTTTTCATTTTTACAAATGAAATGTTAATTTGCTATTTTTATGAAAAGTTAAAATATGCTACTCCTCTTCTTAGCTCGTACACTACAAGAAAAATGAGCTCCCCCGATGCCTAAATCGGTCGTCAAGAACTCGGTCGTCGGGAGACAGGGTGTCTCCTAACGAAGTAAAACATCATCGGGAGTTCCCAGAACTCCCGACGAGTAAAATAGGCGTTGGGAGTTTCGAGGAAGTCCTGACACCTTACACTAACCGTCACCGACGATTCTCCCAACGCCTCTCTTCAACCTACTGCCCTCTTCAGTCACCGCCTCTCTTCAGCCACCGCCTTTCTTCAGTCTGCCGCCCGCATAATCTTCCCCCTTTATTTTCTCTTATTTTGTATATTAATTTTAGCCATTGTTTTTAATTTCTAGCATGTTATTGTGGATTGAGTTTTTTTTTTTTTTTTTAGATTGTGGATGTTATTGTGGATTGAGTTTTTTTTTTCTTTTTAATTCTTAATGTTATGGATTACTTAATTTATATTAATAGATGTGACAATTTCTGCAATTTGGTGGATTATTGTGAATTGTGGATTATGGATGTTCTAATTTAGCCAATTTTGTGGATCATGGATGATACAATTTACTTAATTTTGGACTTAGTTTAGGGGAAAAAAATCAATAATGTTAGGGGCAAAAAAAGTCAAATCATCTATTATAAATTATTTAAAATTTTTAATTCTCCGAACAAACTTAGAATTTTGTATTAAATTAATCAAAATTCATGTTTAATAAAGACTTTGACTTTGTCCTCTAATCCAGGTTATTGTTTTGGATTACAAGTTGGTCAAAAAAGATTTATTTTTAAGGATGAATAAAGAATGGATTAAACTAAGGAATAAGTTATCATTGGAGTATAGAGAAGGGGTATCCCAATTTTTAGATATGACGAAGTTTCATGTTATTGATTCCGGACAAATAAGATGTCCATACAAGAATTGTATGAATTCAATTTGGGAAAAGGTAGATATCGTGGAACAACATCTATTAATATATGGAATATCACCCTCATACTGTGAATGGGATTATCATGGAGAGCCAGTAAACTTGTCTAGAGGTTTTGAAAGTCATACAATTCATTCAATACAGAATGTTGAAGTAGATAGTATAGAGGGAAATGTTGTCGAAGAAAATGAGATGTTGAATCTTATAAATGATTTACAAGTTCCAATTGAAAAAAAAAATGCAAATGAAGAAGGGACTGAGAATGAAATGTCCTCTAATGGTCAAGAAAGAAATACCATGAACTTATTCGAGGATTTAATGACCGAAGCATGTAATGAATTATACCCTGTTGTTCGCAATTTTCATCCTTGAACTTTTTAGTGAAGTTGATGCATATCAAAGTTCTCAACGGCTGGAGTAACAAATCGTTTTACATGTTGCTGGAATTGTTAAAAGCAGTGTTTCTAGCTGGTACCGCTATACCTACTTCCTTTTATGAAACCAAGTGAAAATTGCGTGATTTAGGCCTAGGTTATGAGTGTATTCATGCATGCAAATATGATTGTGTATTGTATTGGAAAGAGTTTGTAGATTTACAACAATGCCCCGTTTGTAGTGAGTCTCGGTACAAAGTTAATGATGGTGAGGGTAAAAAAAATACCACATAAGGCACTGCGTCATTTTCCATTGATACTGAGATTAAAACGATTGTTTGCATAAAAAAAAGGCACTTCTGATATGAGATGGCATAAAGATAAACGAGTTGAAACAGAGGATGTATTGCGACATCCAGCTGATGTAGAGGGGTGGAAACATGTTGATCGTGAATTTCCTCATTTCGCTTTAGATCCCTGAAATGTTCTTTTGGGATTAGCATCAGATGGGTTCAGTCCGTTTGGAAATATGAGTACTTCTTATAATATGTGGCTTGCGGTGATAATTCCTTGTAATTTGCCCCTTTGGAAATGCATGAAGGAAACAAACTTCTTCATGTCTTTACTCATACCTGGTCCAAAATCTCATGGAAAAGAAATTGATGTTTACTTACAGCCGTTGATTGGAGAGTTAAAAGTGTTATAGACAATTGGTGTACGAACTTATGATTATGTTATTGGTGAGTTTTTTCAACTATATGCTACTTTATTATGGACGATTAATGACTTCTCTACATACGGTGACCTATCTGGGTGGAGTACAATAGGTTATCAAGCATGTCCAATATGCAAAGAAGATAATTCGTCCTTCGGGATAAGAGGGAAAATATCATTTAAAGGACATCGTTGTTATCTTCCAGAGAATCATAGTTAGCGTCGAAGTAGGCAACATGATGGAAAAGTTGAACGTAGACCTCCTTCAGTCGTAATGAATGGAGAAGAGATCTTACAACAAATAAATACGTTAAACTTTTATGTTCTTAGCAAACATCCATCGAAGCAAGATAAAAAAAGAAAACGAATTCTAACTAGACTAAGAAAATTATTTTTTTTCCAATTTCCATATTAGTCCTAACTATTGTTACGACATAAATTGAATGTAATGCATATTGAAAAAAATATATGCGACAATTTGGTGGGAACATTGTTAAATATTGAAGGAAAGACAAAGGATAAAACGAACGCTCGGTTAGACATACAAGATTTGAAGATAAGAAAAGACCTACACTTGATGCAGGTTGATAACAGATTTGTAAAACCACATGCAGCATACACATTAACTAATGGTGAATGGATTTTGTTTTGTAAGTATTTGAAATCAGTGAAATTTCCTGATGGATTTGTGTCTAACATATCACGATGTGTGAATGACAAAGATGAAAAAATATTGGGGCTGAAAACACACGATTGTCATGTATGGCTTTACAGACTACTCCCTATTGGTATTCGAGCATACCTACCGAAGAACGTATCCACTGCTATTGTTGAATTGTGTATATTCTTTCGCAACTTATGTGCAAAGACAATATATGTAAGTGATTTGAATAGACTACAAGCAGACATCATAGTCATACTTTGTAAGTTGGAGAAAATATTCTTGCATGCCTTCTTCGATGTAATGGTACACCTTACAGTTCATCTACCATATGAAAACAAAGTGGTGGGTCCAGTTAGTTACAGTTGGATGTATCCTATTGAAAGAAGTTTACGAACATTGAAACAATTTGTACGGAACGAAGCACGTCCTAAGGGGTCTATAGCAGAAGCATATGCAATGAATGAATCATGGAACTTCTGCTCGCGATATCTAAGTGGGATTGAAACGAGATTCAATAGAGATAAACAAAATGATGATAGCATTCCTGATCATGAGATATTTGGTGAATTTGAATTATTTAGGTAGAGGGCAGGACCATTAGGGGCGTTAAATTTACGGACGCTATCAGCGGAGGAAAAGTGTATCACACATTGGTACATTCTCAACAATTGTAAAGAAATAACAGACTATCGCAAGTACGTTTCAAACTTTATAAATTTCTATGTTCTAGGGTAAATATTTTGATATAACTTTCAAATGATCAATTTAGTAGACAACACTTGAGGTTAATTCATCGTGAAGCTCAAAGCGCCTCTAACTTATATATAAGACATCAACGCAAATTTCCCGATTGGTTCAGATCTCAGGTATACATAGTCATTTTGTATGCAACAGTTGAGAGACGATTCATGTTTCGTAGTCATTTTTAATTATAATTAACTATCAGGTTCTACAACGGCACGAGAGAGAAGATATCTCCGATGATTTCTTTTCACTTGCAATGGGACCTTCGTCTGAGGTGCGCTCTTACCATTGATGCATTGTTAATAGGGTACGATTTCACACTGTAGAGCATGATAATCGTCGAGCTACACAAAATAATAGGGGAGATCAGTGGGAACGGAAGTGTGGATAACAATTTCTACGGTATTGTAAACGAAGTATTAGATTTCCAATATGCAAGTAGAAGACGTGTTTTTTTGTTGAACTGTAGATGGTTTGATACAGATAACAACAAAAGTAATAGGACACATGTGGATTTACGATATAAATCGATCAATACATCACACTTGTGGTATGTCGATGAGCCTTTCATCTTTGCTATCCAAGCACAACAAGTCTTTTACATTAATGACATCAAATATGGTAGCAATTGGAAAGTTGTTCAAGTAGACCAAAATAAGTGAATATGGGACATAACAGAAGTGGATAATGTTGAAAATGCATAACTAGATTTACTAGAAATTGTTGGTGGAGTCCGAGTGGATGAAACTATTGAGGAGGTTACTTTATGCAGAGTTGACGTTGATTCTATAGTTGTGGAAAGACCAATTCTATAGTTGTGGAAAGAACAATTATCGGACATGGTGATCATGACTTCATAAACGATGATGATGAAGAACAATTATCTCCCAATAACAGTTCAAGTGCTGATGAATAATTTGAATTAGATTACAATGATGAGTAATGATGTATCGACTAAATTCTCTTTTTCTCTATTTACACGTATTTCATATTAATTTAATATTATTTTATCTTTTTTGTGTTTGTATAGATACGATGTCAATCCCTAATAGACAAGAGGACGTTGATAAAGAATTCCAGAAGATATATCTAGGCAACACGAGATCTTCTGTGGCTGACACTCCAGTTAGTATATTTTGAAATATATTATGTTAACTAAAATATATCATAAACTGTTTTAAATTTTTTATTCCTTAGATAGTAGCTTAGCATCCACTCGGAGAAAATGCGAGCATTCATGAAACATCGAGTTGGAAAAATACGTAAAAAAATAGGATAGAATTACAATCATAATAAATGAGGGGGAGACGAAGCCGATTTCTCAGCATTCGGTACGATTTAGTAATGTGATTGGTGTTGTCGTGAGATCTGCATTTCCAGTACGATGTTGTACTTTTACTAAGGTTCCATTTATAGATATGGCTAAGAGTCAATTATTGGTAAGTAATTATAAGTTTATTCTTTTAGAGTCAATTGTTGACTAAGAGTCATGAACATCATCTATGCTAATTCTTCCTTCATTCTTTTGTAACCTCATTTCGAACTTGATCTGTCCAATCAACGACTTAACTATTTTATAGAACATCAAATGCAAATCTCTTTCAAAGAATTTAGAGCAGATTTGCACAGACATTACAGGAAATGTGGAGATCCTAAGCAAGCACGTGCCAACTTGCCTAGCTGGCTTAAAAATAAGCCAGAAGATTTGTATTTTTTGTGTGACCGCTTCGAGAGTGAAGCATTTCAGGTTAAAATAATTCAGGGCGTGTTTCATTTACTGCATTTACTATTATAGAATATATGTTATTTATTTTTTTGTTGAAATGTAGGAAATATGGGAGACGAATAGGAAGAATAGGTTCGACCACGTAGGCGGATCGAAGTCATTCTTGCAGATTCAGGCAGAGTTGCAGGCAAAGAAAGGTTAAGAAATAGGACGTGTTGACCTATTTAGGGAAACAAACTCTAAAGGTGGCAAGTTCGTGAATGAGGCAGCTGAAAATGCATATGTAATATTTTTTTTTTTACTATCGTGTTGTTTTTCATTTCTAACTTTAGTCGCTCGTACTTACACATTTAATTAATATGTCTAGAATCAAATTTTGGAATTACAATCCAACTCCATTCTAAAAGGTTCTCAACTATTAACAGGGGATGAAATCTGTGAGACAGTTTTGGGTAGACGGCCCGGATATTCGAAAGGCCTAGGTTGAAGCCCTAAACCTAAGTTAAGAAAAGGTAGCATCACATCGAGTTCGTCATCTACTCAAGGAATGGGGAGGGAAATGGAGGAATTGAGAGCCAATTTCGAATAGTCTTAGTCAAGGATTAAGGAACTTGAAGTCGTTCAGAAACAAATGAAAGAGGATCATACAAGACAAATGGAAGAAATGAAAAAAATGATTGAAGACATGATACAATCACAGAGAGGAGACCCATCGAATTAGGTACGATTACTACATTATTTAGTTATCTAATATGTTGCTATCCTACAGTTATGGTAGCAAATTAGTTATGTCTTAAGTAGTTTTATGATAAAGAATTGATGGCTATCCTGCAGTTATGGTAGCCAAACAATTAGATTTTAATGTGCTTTTTGTCGTTTCTTGGGTTTTCGGAGGTTTCATGTTTGTCGTGGGGGATGGATAGAGTTTGATTATATTTTTTTTGTCGTTGAACTTGGAGTTCTTATGTGTTTATGAATGTTTATGAAGTTCTAATGTATTGTTGGGGGTAGATTGAGATTGGTTTAAACCATTTTGAAGAGAAAGTTTGAGTTTTAAGTGTGTTCGTTCTTGTTTATGAAATTTGTATATTTTTATGTATTTTTTGATGTTCGGGAGGTTTTATGTTTGTCGTGCGGGGTGGATAGAGTTTGATTATACTCGTTTTGTTGTTGAACTTGGAGTTCTTGTGTGTTTATAAATGTTATGAAGTTCTAATGTGTTGTGGGAGTGGGTTGACATTGGTTTAAACCATTTTGGGGAGAAAGATTGAGTTTTATGTGTGTTCGTTCTTGTTTATGAAATTTGTGTGTTTTTTGATGTTCGGGAGGTTTCATGTTTGTCGTGGAGGTGGACAGAATTTGATTATACTCATTTTATCGTTGAACTTGAAGTTCTTGTGTATTTATGAATGTTTATGAAGTTCTAATGTGTTCATGGATATTTTGTTTATGAAGTTTGAACGTGTTATGAAAGTTTAAAGATGATGACATTTGAATGTTTTTTTTTATTGTAGCATGTTGTTCAGAGATGAGGTTGGACGATTGTTCAAGATGTTGTGTTCCAAACGTGTTCCAGACGTTTTCATTTTATTTCTTCTATGTATTTGTGAAAGTAAATTTCTTTTATTTAGTATCGACTTTGTTTTATTCTAGGATATTGTAATTTTTTATTTATTTATTATAGTATGGACTTCGTTTTCATTGTTTTATTTATTATGTGAATCTATTTTTTTGGTTATTTATGTTTTACAGGTTATTCAGATCAAATTTTAAAAAATTACAGACTATAAATTAAAAATATTTAAAAGACAATTTTCAACTAATGAAGGAACTCCCCACGCATATATTACTACGTCGGGAGTTCCTGTAACTCTTGATGCATGAAACAAACCGTCGGGTGTTCAAGAACTCTCGACGCAAGAAACAAACCATCTAGAGTTCGAGAACTCCCGACACATAGAACAAGGTGTCGGGAGTTAGTCAAGGAACTCCCGATGCATGTATAGGGCATCGAGAGTTGATGCATTATTTTATGAGGTAGAATTATGGATGAAATGCGGTGATGGAAATGTGTTGAGCACTCGAGTTTTCTAAGTGGAATCCAAGTGTAAACCCCACTGAGTTTCCTGGTAAGTCTAGGGTCGAACTCAGGGACTTGGAAAAACGGTATGTGGTGATAATTTTCAAAAAGACTTTGCGGTTACCGGTAACTCAAATAAATGTTGGTTTGTTGTTTGCGGTAATTAAAATAAACAAATGCGGCGGAGTTTCGAAAAGAGTTGATAATACGGAAAATGCGATGAGTATGTGGTGAACGGGTTGAGATGGGTTTCGGCTAACACTCCCTATGATGCGTTCATGCTATGCGATCATGCAACACACATACAATAGTAAACCATCTCTCGATGCGAATGCTACGGCTTCTAATGCTAAAACATATGCGATATATGCGATTAGTCTATAGGACCTACACATAAGCCTCTATTCTTACCCATGCGGTGACAAGATGACACACACACAAATAAGGCGACCACATAATATCATACCTATCTCTAGGGTGCATGTGATGCAGGTTGACAAACAGAGCTTATCTCTAAGTCCCTATCTCTTGCTTATGCAGATCTAATCTTGCTCTCTCGAGTCTTGATTCTAACCTAGCTCTCTCGAGTCTTTAGGTTCTTTCTTTAGACTCTCTATGCAATGAACGCATGCAACCGCTGAACTTAATGATTTTTGGACACAATCTTACATATTTTATCAATGCAAGCCAGTATTGTTTAAAAACTTAGCACTGTAATAACGTGCATTTCTGCCCGTTAATAGAGTTTCTTGATTAACTCCCAACACCTTCCTTGCATGCGTCAGGCGTTCCTCTCCCGACGGGTTTTTCCAACCAAACTCCCAACGATCCATTCCTCTCCCGACGCATTTTCCGCCCATTCCCAGGGAATTTTGACATCGGGAGAGGTTCGATTTCTTCTAATGGTAATTAAACCATCAACTTTTAAAATGGTAATGGTGTCTTCTTTACTAAACTACATGTTTCAATTTAACATTTATTTTGGAATCACAAACTTTGAAAGTATCTATTTTTGTTTCAATTTTTAATTTTAATTTTATATGTTATTAATACATAATATAGATAGGGTTATTTTCAAATATATTTTAATTAGTAAGTAATTAGAATATACTTAAATTAGTTTATCAATATACTTAATTAAACAATTAGTTAGATAATTGGACTTAGTTTAGTCAGTTTATTTAAACCATTAACTAAAAGATTTAAGAAATATGTCTAGAAAAAGTTGAATCTAAAAGTTTTTTACTTATGAGCTTTTACAAGTTAGTTGAAATTTAGAACTTGTTGATTAGTAAAATAATTTGTTATACCAAAAAAAGGTAGAATCACTATATGTTACATGCTTTATTTCACAACAATAAACTATAATAGGTTATACTATTACAATACATCCTCACGCTTGTTTCCCACAAACTAAATAATTTTCCATTACAAAATAGATTTAATGAACGACCCTTTAGAATTTTTCAATTCGTTCGATGGTTTTGTTTTGATCAAAGCATCAAGTTCTACCACAAATCTCTCCATGGCTGGAGCAGGCAAGGAGAAAGACACCAATGTTCCCAATTCCCCTTTGTTGTTTTTGAAACGATTACAAAAACTTCCCGAACAAGGAAGTTTTGCAATATCTATCATAACAAATCCTCCAAAAAGGGCATTTCCCCATCCAAAATCTATGTTCTCCATCTCAAGTTTTGTTATGTCTGATACAGCGTAGGATCTCACAGAAGTTATCTTAGGTCGTCCTTTGATTACCATAAGTTCTGCCACAGACTTCATGTACTCTTCTGTCACCCCTCCCTTTGCCTTTCTAACCAATTCAACTGCATAACCTAGTGGGTTATGGCAAAGTTTGGCTGCAGTGGTGACTGCTGCTGAAAAAATAGACGTGTTGCCATAGTATCCTAAGGGTATAGAGTTTGATTTTGAACGTAAATTCACAACACAAAATAATCGCATTTCGTCGTTCGGGTCTGGTTGAAGGGCTATGGTACGAGTGCGCCAAAGGCAAGCAGTGATGAGGTCGAAGGAAGAGCACTGACGAATGTGGATGGGTAAGGTTTTACGAATGGTAGAGATCTCAGTGGAGCCAAAGAAAATAGAGCAATGGTCCATGTCGTTCAGGGGAATGGTGGTGTGTTTGGTGTCAATAACTTGGTCATATTCAGGGTGGCGACAAGTGACTGTTGGAGGGTCCCTTGCATTTAAGAAAGCTCTTTGCCACACTGGAAGAATAGACGGAGCAAAGGAACCGCGAGCTATTTCACTTATGGCAGTCAAGAATTGCATTAAACCAAGCACATCACACATTGTATGATTAAAACGAATGGCAAAGATGAAACCACCGCAACTGAGCCGTGTCACCTACATTACATTGATGATCATTGAAACTATTTATCAAACATAAAGCTCTCTTTTTACTCTTCTTGTTAAAAAGAAGAAACAATTTTAAGGTTTTTTTTGGACTAAATAAATCTATAAAATAGTCTCCCAAATATGTTTTTCATAATTTAGAATCAATTTTCATTGCATGAATAAATAATCTAAAAGTATAAAATCGAAACATTAAATTGATTTTGAATTACTAAAAGCTTTTATGGTATTGAAAAGAAGCTTTTATCTCTCCTTCTTTCTTAACCTCGTGGCCTTTATTTGTTGAAAATATATATAGACTAAATTTGGACACTTTTATCAACGTTTAGAGAGCTTTCAGAACATTGAGTTGAGTTATTAAGTGTATAGTTATTTAGTTTAAAGACGTAATTAGTCTTTGGAGTTAAATAATAATTTGTCATGTTGCAAAGTTGTTTAGTCTAGTTTGAATTTAAAAGTCTAAATTTGGGATGGAAAGTTGTTTAATCTTAGACTTTTGAAATGTGTATGTTGACTTTTCTTGTTACTTTTTTGTTATATTTATACCATACAATTAGGATGGTTTTGGCACTTAGTGTTTGGTTGAGTTAAGTAGTACTAATTTTGTGGGTAATTAGTGTTTTCCTTTCTTGTACATTTTAATTTCAAGTTCCCTCAAATTTGATATGATATTCAATATGAATGCAACTAGTTTATTAATTTGATATCTATTGACTATAAAATTTACATCTTTTTTGAACTATTGAGTTAAAGTTTGAAATATGTCCAAATTTAATTTAAGTTAAATATTACATTCTATTCATAATTTGGTTTAAATTTGGAATAGAATTCTAAAATAAAGTTCTAGGAATTGGAATTTTAATAAATTTTTTATTATACTCAAATTGAATAAAGTTCAAAATTTGTCTATCTTATATTTTGTTTTAAATTTTAAAAAATTTGTATATTATATTTGAAACAAAATTCATAATTTGAAAAGATTCCAAATTGGTAAGTTACTTTAAACTTTTTATTTTACTATTTTTAAAAAAATATATATATATAAATATATTTTGGAGTTATTAGTAACATGGGAGGAAAAGGGAGAGAGAGAATAAAATAAAAAGGTTCAATAAATGTGCATAATTACATGCTCTATTGTAAAATATGTGGGCCAAATAATTAATCAACTTAACCTACTTTGAAATAGGGAATATGGAGCTGTGAACTCCAACTCTTTGTTTGATTAAAGGAAATTTGTAGATCTATGATTAAAAAATTAAATTTTAAAGTAATTGTAATGCGTAGATTTTTAGGATAATAATTAGGAAAATTATTTTAAATATTAAAACTATTGAAAATATTTACAAGATAGACTTTTATCAGTGTCTATCAATATACATATAGACACTGATAGAAGTCTATCAGTATCTATCAACGTCTATTATTGATAGTTCTAAAATTTTACCATATTTTATCATATTTTAGTTTTTTTTCTATATTTAAAAACAACCCTAATAATTAAGTGTAAAATAACAATTCTGAAGATTTTCAAATAAAAAAAATCTATAAGTGATAGACTCAATTGCTTATAGATTGTTATTAGTGATATACTTTATCGCTCATAGATTTCTACTGGCAATATAATAATCTATCACAGGTAAACTTCGATCTAAATTTTGCTATATATGCAATACTATGGATTTGATTGCTATATTTACAACTACCCCTCTATTTTATGCCTCCTGGTTCTAAACACCATGTCTAAAATTGATCAGACAGTGTCAAAATAAATCAACATACCTGAATGAGCAACAATGGAGAGTTAACGATCCCATCAGAATTTGGAACATTGTACAAAACATCATCCAAAAATGCATATGGAGGTTGAATGGCATCACCAAATTGTTGTAAAGTAACATTTGCATCAGCTTCAATAAATAAGATACCTTCAGCTGTACATTCAACAAACAATTTCCTTCCAGGGCCTTCCCTTAATCTTCCTGCAAAAGGATAGTAAAATACCAATGTCTCTGAAATTGCCTTCTTTATTACCTTCACTGGATCACTTCCCTCCATGCTTGCATTTTGTGCATAGAAAAATATTAATGGAATTTGAAATCTAAAGCTTTCTTGATCATCGATGTCTGAAAGTTGCTTAAATTCATGGGGTGTAGGTTTTGCTGGAGCAACCAATTCTGGTTCGGATCGTTGTACTTCGAACAAAAAATTATTAATGGATGATATTGCCATTTAGAAAACAGAGATGAGTGAAGAAGAAATAGTAGTGGTTGTTTGAGATAATAAATGAGATTCGTGTTATGATAGAAGGGAAGATGTGCAATATGTGGTATTTAGAAAATCGTTATTAGAGTATATTGCCATTTAGAAACGGATAAATAAATAAAAGAAGAAGAAGAAATAGTAATGGTTGTTTGAGAGAACAGATGAAATTTGAAGTTGAATAGTTGGGAGATAAGATGTTGGATGCGTGGTATTTGAAGAAGAAGATGGTTACACAAAAGTTTGAAGTGGAAAAGTTGTCAATGAGAAAATTAAAGGGAAAAATATTTTTTCCTCATTTAGGTTTTTTCCCCCTTAGTTTCTATTTTATCTTTAAAGTTTCAAATTATTACACTTCGAGTTTAATTTTAATTTTCTTTCTAAGCTTCAAAGAATTAATTTTAAAGATTTTTTCTATTTACTTTCTAGATTTCAACATTTATATTTTTAGTCTTAATTCTGTATTTACTAAATATTCATTTTTGATCCTCTTCCTCGTCCATATAAATATTTATTAATTAATTAAAAAAATAAATTAATGTTCACTAATTTCTATCGCTACTAATATTATTAATTGAAAGATTTTTATATCATAATTATTGTAAAAAACAAATATCAATTTATACCCTTAAACTTTGAGGTTTATATCAATTTAAACCTAAATTTTAGGAGTTGCATCAATTTTAACCTCGAACTTTTGGAATTTTGGAATTGTATCAATTTAAATCCCAAACTGATAATCGTATCAATTTAGACCCCGTATTTTCATAGTTGTATCAATTTAAACCTTGAACATTTATAAATATATCAATTTAAACCCTGAACTTTCGTAAGTATATTTAAATAAAACATAATGAAGGGTTTAAGTTGATACAATTACGAAAGTCCAAGGTTAAATTGATACACTTATAAAAATTTAGAGTCTAAATTGATTTAATTAATAATTTAAGATTTAAATGGATAGCACCCAAAGTTTAGGGATTAAATGGATACAATTATAAATGTAGGATTTAAATTGATACAAAATTGATATTTATATTATTGTAAATTAATTAATATTATTATATCCATTAAAGTTATCAAGTCTGAGAATGTAAGGCTCTCAATATACTTTGACATGCAACCATATCTTATCATGTTTTCTTAAATTATTATTGTTTGTGGTCCGCCGCATTAAATACTTTCCAACCATATCTTATCATTTTTTCTGTCGCTTTTTAGATTTGTTCAAAAATATGCCCACTGCCTTCTGACAACACTTGACCAACACTATTAAAGTGGGTGCCACTTGATTTTAAGTTCTCAAATCCATTTGGTATGAATTTAAGGATAGTATTGATATGATTTTCGTCTAAAAAAATTCGAAAATTCAATCATACACTCGATAGTTGTTCTAAAATAAATCATTTGATTTGTTATCTATGCGAAAAAATTATGTCTGTTTGATGTCTATTGTAAAAGGCAATTTTGGCAAATGTTTAAACTTATTTTTCTCTTTAAATTATAAATATCTATATATAAATGACATATATAACCCCTCTTGAATATCAATAATATTAAACTGTATTTAAACACCAAATCTAATTAAAGAGGATCAAATAAAAATAAATAAATAAAATCTAGATTTTAAAATGGTAAGGAAAAACCATTGAAATTGATTTCCAAAAAATAACAAAAATGACAAAATGACTATACACATATATGCAAGGTCTCTAAGTTAATGTTGATATTTTGCATGAAAGCATTGATGATATTGTCAAACTCACAATAATTATTTCTCCTCCATAAAAATCACACCTCAAACCCTAATTTCCCCGACACGTGCTTCTGTTCCAATTAATTATACAATAACCCTCCATATCCCACACCCCAACCATTCCAAATTCTCCTAAATACCTTTTGTTATGGTTTAATTGGCACATAAATTTTCTTTTATTTGAATGTTGGTCTTCTCCGATTGACTTCAGGTTAAACGATTTGGTTTTCTTTTAGAATGTTCTATCTGCTTACCTTTTTGGTATTGATGTTGATTTCCTTGTCCGCTCCTTCCTTTTAGAGTTGTTATAAAAGGAAGTATTAAAAACAGATTGAATGTAGGTTTTTTATTGATAGATATTGTATCTTCTTGTGCGGCCGTTGCAGAAAGAAAAAGAAAGAAACACTACTGATTTTTCATAGAGGGTGTGTGATTCTTGAAACTAAGCATTGAGTTTAGGGGGAGCCTAAAAGTGCAAGATCGAACAAGCTGAAAGCTTCTGACTCAGGGAGAGCTTGAGTCATTAGAAGATCTTGAGATAAGTGACATCAAATTCAGAGGGAGTCTAAGCCAAATATCTATCTAAGGTTTACTGTATTCCATGATAGTAGTTTTATTAGATAAGTGGTCTTCCTTGTAAACCTTTTGAATATTATTATCTTATTTTCAATTGGGCTCTGAGCCCCCCAAATGTAGGTAAAGTTATATCGAATTGGGTTAACATATTGTGTGTTATTTCTCTCTCTACTTATTTCTGTGTTGGCCAAATTGTTAGCATCGTTGTGTCCATCAATTCTCCTTTTAGTTTGATTGCATATTCATCTTTTTCAATTGGTATCAGAGTGGGTTCTACCATTATACTTTCTTTGTTTGTTTGCAATGGAACCAATCATAGAAGGTGGATCCACTACCAGAACTCAAGTGTTTGATGGGACTAATTACTCATATTGGAAAGCCAGAATGACCATGTTTCTAAAATCAATTGACAGTAAAACCTGGAAAGTTGTCGTGAATGGATGGACTCCTCAAGTCATTGAGGATGATGGCAAAGTCTCTTGCAAACTAGAGAAGGACTAGAGAGAAGCAAAAGATGAGGCTTCCCTACGAAACTCTCGTGCACTATATGCAATGTTCAATAGACTTGATAAGAATATTTTCCATCTCATCAATCCATGTGTTTCAGCCAAAGAAGCTTGGGACATCATGGAAGTTGCTCATGAAGGGACATAAAAAGTGAAAATGTCTCGACTGCAGATTCTCACTTCAAAGTTTGAATCTTTAAAAAATTATGGAGGATGAAACAATAGTTGACTTCAGTGTACGTATTTTGGACATTGCTAACGAATCTTTTGCTCTTGGTGATAAAATGTCAGAAGAAAAGTTAGTTCAAAAGAGTTCCACTCTCTACCAAAATGGTTTGACATGAAAGTGACCACCATTGAAGAAGCAAATGATATAGCCCTCATGAAAGTAGATGAACTGTTTGGGTCTCTGCGTACCTTCAAGTTGACATTTGATGAAAGAACAGACGAGAAAGATAAAGGGCTAGCCTTGAAATCATCTGTGAGTGAGGATCGGGCTTCAAACAAAGGGAAAGACAGTGAAGAAAATCTTGGCGACACACTTTCTCTTTTAACAAAACAATTTGGGAAACTTTTAAAATGTGTGAACAAGTGTCGTGGACAGTACAACCCTCCTATGTCAAAGACATGGTGGCAACATCAATGATAATATGCATAACAATGCTAAACCTTTTGGTGGTAAAAAGGATAGTGAATAGGGATTGAATTATAATCAAAGTGGCAGATATCGAAACTTCAAATGCAGAGAATGTGAAGGTTTAGGCCATTTCCAAGTTGAATTTCCAAACTATTTTAGAAGACAGAATAAGGACACTCAAAAACCCTGTCAGATGATGAATAAGACACAAGTAGTGAGTCAGAAGATGAGATTCATGCCTTGATTGTTTGTGCAAATGTTGATGAATCTACAATAATCAGTAGTGAAAAAGTGGAGGTAAATGAAACATGTTGTGGACTGAGTCAGATTGTTCCTTAGTTCAGAAATCTAACCATTGAAGATGTTTATGAAAGATGGGAAGAAGATTTACTTGTATTGGAACAGCAAAAAGATCGTGTTCAAAAGATAATTGAAGATAATCATCGACTTTTAAGCACTATATCTTAATTAAAGAAGGGGTTGAAATCATCTCAACAACACTGGATTCAATGTCTAAGTCTGTTTGCATCACTAGAAGAAATTCGGGTTTTAATGTCAGTTTTAAATCGGCATTAAAGGGCTTTAATGTCGGTTGGCAACCGACATTAAAGATAGTGTTATTAAAGCCCTTTAATGTCGGTTGCCTTTAATGTCGGTTTTAAACCGACATTAAAGGGCTTCAATAACACCAATAACACAACCTTCAATGTCGGTTGCAACCGATATTGAAGGTCTTTAATGTCGGTTACAACCGACATTAAAGGTCTTTAATGATTAAACTTGTCGGTTGCAACCGACATTAAAGCCTTTTTTTTTTTTTTTTGGATTCTTAACCGACATTGAAGCCCGAATCTGTCCGTTTTATCGATTAGTCTGTTTTGTAAAGTTCCCTTGTCAAATCCATTTTTTCAGTAAAAAAGTATAACATGACACATCATCATCGAACACTATGACTATGATATTATTTATGTATGGATTGTAAATCTATTACATTTAATCCACAAATTCTGCTATAGAATTATAATTTTAATGGCGTACAATAATTCAAGCCTTGAAAACACAAATTACAAGTAATACAATGATTATGATTTTACAAGGGCAACAAAATCTTCTGTGTAAGGGCAACACAATTTTATTTGTCTACAAATTTGGGAGGGTTTGAGAGATTAAAAGATGTAATATACGTTGTTGAGATGGACTTCATTATCAGGATTCTTCTTCTTCAACTCATCCAGCAACTACAGAAGAATTGGAAAGATTTAGAATTTAACTTCAACTTAACAAGTAATGTGCCTAAGATTAAGAATTTAACCTCAGGCAGACTCTGATCCAAGGAGAAAAATTAATATTATAACCATAACCACATTTATATAATCATATGAAAGGCCAAATGTTAATGAAACTTCAATCTGTCACGCACATTAAAACATGCTATAATGTGATCAGAATACAGAAAACAGAAGTGTCAACTCATATGTAACAGTAACACAATCAAAGATAACCAACTTCTATCAGATTGCAAAAGTAATCTCCATTCAACAGAATGAATGCATAATCTGATTATATGAAACAGGTTTAGCCAAGTAAATATACCTTATCCGGTATCATGTCAAGCTCTCTCTTAAACACTTCACACACTTGATTGTACGGGGATACTAGGCATAAAACTAACCTACAAGAACATAAGAACTAGTTTTCAGTATGAAATCCAAAGCAACAGAAGTTTCTGGATCAATATTAAACTGCATACCTTGAAACATGAGGACAATAATGGTGTCGAAGACTATCAATTTCCCAAAGTGAACTTCCTGTACCAATAATTCTTGTTAACAAGGATAAATCACCAAATATTAAACCACCACACAATAAACATAAAGTGGCCACCAGTAGGATTAACTCAAAAAGGCATGATTCAAATTGAGCACACATGGACTATTGTGGAACAAACAACCACGACACGTAGCTAACTGTATTTTCAGCCATGAAATTTGACAAGACTTATGAATTAAAACATCTTGTGTAAACCATTGGAAAGTAAGTCAAGAAAGCAATTTTGACAAGTGGTGGTAATATTAATAGTTCACCACAGGAATACTAATTAATCCACATGTCCTTGTCCCCTTCCCTCCAACAGAAAGAAAATCCAATTGGAAGGCACGGAATAAATTATCAAACGCATGATGATAAGAATATAATCCAAGAAATTAAAGGGAAAAAACCACCAATTTACAAAGTTAAAAGGAAAAAAGAAAAAGACAACACTTACTCAAGGCGTTAGATTTAATAGGATCAATTTCCTCTAGGGTTGGCAACGGGGCCGGGGCCGGGGTGGGGCGAGTGAGAGGGGACTTTATGTATGAGAGCGAGAGTGGAGGTATGAGCGAGAGCGAGAGTAGCGAGAGTAGCGAGAGAAAGAGCGAGATGGACTTTATGAGCGAGAGCTAGGGATTTGGGCAAAAGGGGAGGGATTTGGGCGGAGATATATATCTAAATATATAAATAATATTTATGAAAACAAGAAAAGTTGATGCACAGGTTATAGAATCTATCTATAACAATTAGATTAAAAACAGTGCTACCTTCAATCATAACCAATATATTATGATTTCTTTCTTCCGAGGGAGCATTAGCTCGACATCAGATTTCATTCTCCGAAGTAGAAATGGTCTCAGTATTCCATGCAGATTTGCTACCATCTGCAGGATTGGAATATCTGAATATGGCACATTTATGTAACAAATGGTGCTGGAAAAAAATGTCAAAAGAATTACCAACCTGGGCCTTTCTGTTCTGTTATGTTTCTTCTTTTTCTTCAGCTTGACACTTTCCAGAGAGACATGAACTAACAATGAATCAAACATCAATAAAATCTTTCTCCAAATCTCTAATGCTTTAGTATTTCTCTCTCCCCTAAGAAGTACAGATGAATGACGAAACAAAAAAATGTATCGCATTACCAAAACTCTTAGAACTTTGTGGTTTTTTTAGCTGGTTTATATTCAGAAACACTAAAATGTAGCCAAATAGCATTACCTCAGAAACAGATTCAAATCCTTCATATTACCTCAGAAACAAATTCAAATCCTTCATTACGGCTGGTGACAATCTGCAAGGAAAAAGCTTAAACCTAGATTAAAATTGACGCGAAAAATATCTAAAAGAGGGGGAATGAAATTGCAGATTGAATTACCTCAGAAACATATTCAAATCCTTCATATCTCTCTACCGATCTCTCTGTTCTTTCTTTAATTTATTTTTTCAATCATCATTGGAATCTTCTCAAAGCATCGACTATGACTCTTGCTGCTTATTTATCAATGACATCGGGAGTAGAAAAGATGCAAAATCGATTTCAAATCAGTACTACATGGACCGGCATTGCCGACCTATCTACGGGTTCTACCATTTCTCGTTGGTTCCATATATCTCTTACTTCTCTACCTCAGAAACAGATTCATCGAGTAAGTGTTTGAGGGAGTGATGATCCAAGAGATTGGCTTTTTTGGCATTTTTGGTCGCCATTTTTTATAGCTTTCGGTTTTAGCTCTCTTCACCGCCTACGAAGGTTTGTCTGAAATCTGAGAGAGAAAGGAGAGAAACAAAATGTAACCTAATATCATTTTCGTAAGAAACAAAAATGGGGGGGGGGGGGGGAGGGGGGGGAATGGGTTTTTTTTTTTTTAAGGAAAAAGGGAAAATCGAATCTTTAATGTCAGTTTAAAACCGACATTAAATGTATACCTACAATATCGGTTTAAACCGACATTAAAAATCTACTTTTTAAAAAAAACAAAACCGACATTATACATCCGGTTTCACTTTTTTCAACCGATATTAAAGCCCAAAATTCTTGTAGTGAATATTAAATTCTGGTACAGATGATCTAAACAAGATTCTCACCTTAGGGAAGCAAGCTGTTGGTAGACAGGGAGTTTGTTTTAGTAGTTGTGCGAAGTCAAGTTGTAAAACAACATCCTCTTCTAAAGTCGTTTTTGTTCCTGCTCAAAATCCTCACATATCTGAACTGAAATCGGATGACATCAGTCTCATGCCTTATTTTGAAATCAGTGGACCTAAGAAAAAATGGGGTGCCATTACTGTGGGAAGGCAGGTCACGTTCATCTGTTTTGTTTTTACCTTCTTGGCAAAAAGGAGTACAAAACATTAAGACATTTTCCCTCAAGATCAGGAACTATAAGTCATGAAAATAGAAGAATCTTTTCAAGAAGACTTGAATGGCATATCAAAGGAGATAAAGCTCAGGAGAGTATGTCCTACAATGTGGCCTTTACCTCTTTACGCACCTCAACTAAAGAAGATTGGTACTTTGATAGTGGGTACTCTAGGCACATGACATGAAAAATCTTCCTTATTTGACCTAAAGATATGTGGTTCTGGGCATGTAACCTTTGGTGATGTAGCTAAAAGAAAGGTTTTGGGTAAAGGATATTTGTTAAGATTTGGGGACTTCCTGCCCTTCGTGATGCCATACTTGTTCAAGGCCTAACTGCGCATTCATAAGAAAGTGACACAATGCAACACTAGAAGAGTTTTGGAGTACTACATATGGACTTGATTGGTCCCATGAAAGTTGAAAATTTGGGGGGAAAGCGGTATGATTTCATCTGTGTAAATGGTTTTTCTTGCTTCACATGGGTGAGATTCATCAAAGAAAAATATGACACCTTCAAGGTATTTCAGACATTGTGTCTTCATCTTCAATGCGAACAAGAGAAAAACATCATTTGTATTAGAAGTGATCATGTGAAAGAATTTAAAATTTTCTGATTTGCTGATTATTGTGCTTCTGAAGGGATTTTACATGAGTTCTCTACTCCTAACTCCTCAATAGAATGAAGTTGTTTAAAGGAAAATCCGCACTCTCCAAGAAATGGCCCATGCCATACTTCATGCTAAAGGGATGTTTCTCCTCTTCTGGGCTGAAGCCTTAAATACATCTTGTCATATTCACAACGACTTTCACTTCGTCCAGGTACTGTCAGCCTGATTATGAACTTTAGAATGTTAGAAAACCCAATGTGAAGTATTTGCACATTTTTTCTAATACTTGCTATATCCTAGTAGATCGTGAAAATAGAAGGAAATGGGACTCTAAATCCGTCAAGCAGATCTTCCTCGGGTACTCATCAGCAGTATAAGGTTTTCAATAAGTAAACACAAACCATGATGGAATTGATAACCGTTGTGGTAAATGACTCACCAACTTTAGAAAGTAGTGATGATGAAGAAGGCTAGATATTTCTAGATACTGAAAAATTGTTAATGACTTAACACAAGCCTTGAGTGCACATCTCTATTATAGATTATTCAGTGAGTTTATCTTTGCAATCAAGACTCAGAGCTCTCCATTGGTTAATGTAATCGTGTCTGGCTCTCTCTTCCACTTTTTGGTGTTTGTCAATTCTATCATGCTAATGAAGGAAATCATACTCGAGATTTCCATGAGCAGCGAAAAAAATATCATTCCAAATTATAGTCATGAATGAATATTACAAATTACAGTCGATACGAAACATGCAGTTATAGAATCAATACAGAAATTACAGCATCAACAACTACAAATGAACAAGGAGAAAACTCTACGAACATTTGTAGCTTAGTCTCTATGCTTCTTGCTCACGAATGCTTGAACAACTACAACCTCAAATGCTCGAAAAACATGACCGCAACACTGCACGAACACTTCGCGCTCGTCCTTAGCAATCGGCATGGTCACGAATTCCTCCGCAACATGAACGACCTCCATAGAACTTCGATGATGTCGAGTTGAGTAAGACACCATTAAGAAGGTTACCTTGGTATTATCGGTGTGAGAATCCAGAGGGTGGGCTCTGTTCGAACTTGGATTGAGGCAGAGGAAGGAGGAAACACCGATGGCGGAAACCTATCATATAGGTTGATGCCCAATCGTTTAGCTAAAGCTACACAATCTTCTAGCAAAAGCTAAGTGATCGTTTAGCTCATCGCTAGCTCAGTGCCTGTCGCCTACAAAACACTACACAATCGTTTAGTAAAACATGTTGTCGATTAGTAAATCCGTATTTACTTGACAAGCTCCGTGAATTTCCTTTTTCCAAGAGAAAAAATTAAAAAAGTTTTTCATCAAAACTTTTGTAAACCTTACTATGATTAGGAAAACCATTTTTCTTTTAACTCACGGTTACCATGAACAATAACCACCCACTCAATTGGTTATTAAAGAAAAAGAATTAATTATCCAAGAATTAATATTATTATAAATATAAATGATAACCAACTTATCATACTATATTTATAACCTATAGTTTTAATATTTCATCTCATGAAACATATAAATCATAGTTCTTTTTCTATTCTATGGTAGTTAATGTAAATCTCATTTACATCAATCCTCTAATAGATGTATCTCATTCATCATACCGATTATATCATATATAATCAAAATACCTCTTGTCAATTTGAACATTTCAAATCAATACCAAAAACTGATCGTCTTGTCATGTCACCTCTAGTCGTTTAGGTGAGATGTAAGTCTCTAGTATTAATGGTGTTATATACAGAGTCTAGTCATCTCTTGGTTTAGGTCTTATACAAACTTTTTGTATAGGACACCCCCGCACACGTCTCCACATGAATGGTTAGAATCTACCATATGTAGTAGTTTACAACACTTGCAAACCTCTACAAAGCAGGTCGTATCCCTAGTGTCACCAGGACCAGGTATCCCACCTTAATCCTTATACTACAGATCTATTTAGGTTATCATTTAAGGCATGATCCACTTGTATATCACATATACATGCTTAAGTTCACATAAGATAACCAAGAAGCTTTGTTTATTGGATATGAGTAAATGCCATAATTAAATAACACTTATTTTATTCATTGAACAATGTGTACCTTTACAAAACAACGAGACTCCGGGAGAATTAGAACACCAATCCCAACAATCTCCCACTTGCCCTAATGACTTGGGAGACTAATGTACAATACAATATAAAAATGTACAATAAACAATAAACTAGGGCATACCCTAGTATCATTTCCCATTTGCCCTAGACAAGATGCCCCATGTCCCGCAGACCTAGACTCTCCAGGTGGTCCTTGAACACTTTAGCCGTGAAGCCGTTTGTAAAGGGATCGACAACATTGTGCTCTGATGCGATCTTCATGACTATCACATCACCGCAATGCAAAATATCCCTGATTAGGGGATATTTCTGTTCCATGTGCTTACCCCGACGATGACTCCGAGGCTCCTTCGAATTTTTCACAGCTTTGTTATTATCACAATAAAGAGTGATAGGCAAATCCATATTTGGAACAACTTCCAAATCTGAAAGGAACTTCCTCAGCCAAACAGCTTCTTTAGCTTCTTCACAAGAAGCTATGTATTCGACTTCCATAGTGGAGTCTGTGATGCATCCTTGCTTGATGCTTCGCCGAACTACAACCCCTCCATTCAGAGTAAACACTGACCCCGATGTCGATTTGCAAGAATCTCGATCAGTCGGAAAGTCAGAGTCTGTGTATCCTGTAAGGATCAGTTCCTTATCTCCATACACAAGCATGTAGTCCCTCGTTCTCTAAAGATAATTGAGGATAGTCTTGATCGTCGTCCAGTGATCAAATCCTAGATTGGACTGATACCGACTGACAATCCCTACTGCATAGTAAATGTCGGGTCTAGTACATAACATTGCATACATCAAGCTTCCTACAGCAGAAGAATAGGGAATTCCTCTCATGTCCTCAACCTTTTGAGGTGTCTTAGGACATTGATCCTTAGACAAAACGATTCCATGCCTGATTGATAATAAACCCCTCTTGAAATCTTGCATCGTGTACCTGATCAACATTTGATCAATGTACGATGCCTGAGACAGGGCTAACCGTTTGTTCTTACGATCCCGAATAATTTGAATCCTGAGAACATACTTTGCCTCACCCAAATCTTTCATTTGGTACTGGGCAGCTAACCACTTCTTAATGTCAGTCAGATACCCTACATCATTCCTAATGAGTAAAATATTATCCACATACAGTACCAGGAAAGCTACTGAGCTGTTGATGATCTTCTTGTAAACACAAGGCTCATCAACGTTCTGGTCAAAGCCAAACGACTTGACAACAATGTCAAATCTGATGTTCCAAGATCTAGATGCTTGTTTCAGCCCATAAATGAACTTATTAATCTTGTAAACTCTTTGCTCTTGATCTGGAACTACGGACCCCTCTAGTTGAATCATATAGATGGCCTCATCAAGATTACCATTAAGAAAGACAGTCTTGACATCCATTTTCCATATTTCATAATCATAAAATGTGGTTATGGATAGAAGAATCCTGATAGACTTGAGCATGACAACAGGTGAGAAAGTTTCCTTATAGTCAACTCGCTCGACTTGGGTATAACCCTTTGCCACGAGTCTAGCCTTAAAGGTTTGCATCTTTCCATCTACACCTCTCTTTCGCTTATAGATCCACTTACACTCAATAGGTCTTACCCCATCAGGTGGATCAACAAGCTTCCAGACATTATTGAAGTACATAGACTCCATTTTCTGGTTCATGGCCTTAACCAATTCATCTTTGTCAACATCCACCATTTCTTTCTTAAAAGACAACAGATCCTCGACCCCATCATTCACAATGACGTTTTGGGCTTCAATAAATCCCATATAGCGATTCGGTGGGTTCATAACTCGCCCACTACCTATCGACCTCAACAACTATTGTTGATCTGTTGGCCTATGCAACAACTCTTGTTGAACCCTCAGCAGTCTCAGTCTCACTAGAGATCTCATGTAAAATGAGCTTACTTCGTGGCTTATGATCCCTCATGTGGTCTTCTTCCAAGAAGATAGCATTTGTGGAAACAAACACTTTGTTCTCACTTGGATTATAGAAGTATCCACCTCTCGTTTTCTTGAGGTAGCCTACAAAGAGGCAAACCTTCGAACACAGTTCCAACTTCTTTGGGTTAGTCACTAGCACATGTTCAGACAGCCCCAAATCATGAAGTGGCGTAAACTACCTTTACGGCCTCTCCATAACTCAAAAGGTGTTTCAGAAACACTTTTCGAAGGAACGTTGTTCAGGATATAACATGCAGTCTCCACTACATAACCCCAAAACGAGTCTGGAAGATGAGCATAACTCATCATAGACTGAACCATGTCCAACAAGATTCTATTTCTCCTTTCTGATATACCATTCTATTGAGGTGTACCATTCTGCTAACAGTGCACCTTGTACTATAGAAGTGGTTCAAGAACTCCTTTTCTAGTTGTTCCCAACTATCAATCTCTTCTGGCTCCAAATCAATATACCGATTGAAAGCATTTCCTTTCAAGGTACGAACGAACTACTTGACTAGCTAGTCTCCTCTGGTTCCTGCATTTTCACAGGTTTCAATGAAGTGAGCAACATGTTGTTTCGAATTTTCCTTTCCATCAGATTACTGGAACTTTTCAAGATTGATACCCAACCGACATTCTCAGGTTGTCGATTCTCTTGGTATACAATTTGGAGTACATAAAGGAAGATTGCGATGGTCCTCCAAACTGGGCCCTTATGTTGTTTGTGATCATATTCTGTAGCTATTGATTTGATAAGGAGACAAGAAAGTGGACTATTGCGATTGGTCTTCCCGCAAGACAGTCTTTCCTTTGTCATTAGCTTTTGTAGCTGGAGATTGACTCGACTCGGTAGTTTCTCGTGCTTGTATCTCATCTCTTAAAGCAGCGATTTCATGATCTCGCTCCTCTACCGCTTCAATTAGATGATTTATCTTCTTTTCTATCTCTGCCATGACTAACTCAGTCATTACATTAGTCATCATGAAAGACACTACATTAAGGTATGGTTCTTCCTTTGATTGGTCAAAAGTAGAGGCAAAGTTGTCAAACAAGGGATTTTCGCTTACGACGATCCTACCCTTAAAAAATTCCGCCAGTTACTCCCATATTTTCTCTACAAAGACAAAACCTTATTCTCTCTCTTGCATGATCTCTGAATGATTGCATGTGATAAGTCCTGTATAGGTGTTGTTTGCAGTAATTTATTTGGACGCATCTTTCTTTGATGCCATTAATTTGTTTGAATGTCGAGAGAGAGATGGGAGGTAGAGATGTCCCACTGGACGTGCCAATTTGTTCGAACAAGGTTTCTAGAGAAACTTAATTCATGGAATCCGAACGTTGTATTTGTATTGATTTCAATATAACAAGTACAATCTCTAATATAATAATTCTTTGAAGCTTTCAAAATAAACTATATTCTTTGAACTAGTTGATCTTCATGGATGATTGGCCTTTTGGGCTTATTGATCTTCTTAAATGATTGGCTTTTAGGCTTGATGATCTTCTTGAACGATCGACCTTTGGACTTGTTGATCCTCTTGGATGATCAGCTTTTGACCTTGTTGATATTCTTAGATGATCTGCCTTTGGGCTTGTTGATCTTCTTGGACGATCGGCCTTTGAGGGCTTGATGATCTTCTTGGATGATTAGTGTTTGCACGAGGCTTCCGAAGAAATTTGTTTCATGGAGTTGAACTTGAGTTGGTGTTGATTTTGATATTGTTTGATGCGATGTGGTTCGACCTCTAGTACTGGATCCTCTGATTTCCTCTCAGTTGAATGTGTATGCTTGATGTATAGAAATAGAGCGTGCGGATGTTTCTGAGCTTAGAGTCTTGGAAGAATGCTTGCATCTTCAAAGGACTTCAGTCTTCAAGTGTGGTCAGCTTCAGTTGTTAAAGCATCTTCTGGTTGTTGGGAGAATTCTCTTTAGGTCCTTTGGAGTATAGAATTGCTGACCCATCAGATGAAGAGAATTCCTCTATTTATAGAGTTCTTAGATGGGCTTTGTAGGCTTGGGCTTGGTTGGTCCATAGACTTGGCCCTTGGACCCAACTAAATGGATTTGGGCCTTATTTGTCATTTGGGTCAAATTAAGCCCTATTTTTGGGCTCAATTGAACTGTAGCCCAAATAATAATATCAAATTAGACCAAATTAATTTTATTCAATCTAACGGTCATGAAGAAAAACATGTGGCATCATCGGAATTCGCCAATTTATGCTTCAACTTCAATTCTGGACACATGTCAACTTCTAATTTTAGTCTCAAATTCAATTATTTGGAATTTCATCATTAATTTAGTAAATGATGTGGCAATTTACGATCGGTCCGAAATTTCTCATTCAACCGTCATGTCTCCTCAATAGAAAAATTGTACCTCTATTGTCTTACCATCTTGTTAATGTAGCAGCTTGACAAGCATTTGTATGGTCATTCTACACGAGACCCAATAAGCCGTTGGTCGAAGGTCTCTTATTCATATGTTGTGAAAATCGGACTATTTGACCTTGAAAAATTGTGTCAAATATTGAAAGGTAAAATAGACGTTTGAAGAATGTAACAGTTCTTTTCTATAGGCCATTTATATAAGACAAAATGTAGTTTTAGTTTCAAAAGTGCAGAATTGATAATTTTGGTTCATGGAATTTCAAAATTGTCACATATATAATAGTACTTCAAGTTTATAAAGTGATCCTAAATAGGTACATGACGATTTTAACCTAATAGAATGGTGATTGGATTGACATTTATCCATGGACTGACTAGCATGAGAATTTCATTGGGAGAAAAACTTGATTGAATTTGTTTCTATAATATTAGAAAACTATCTTCCTCTCCATAATTCAGAAATTAATAAACTAGGTTTATTCTTATTTTAATTCTAAATGATGAAACATTGAATTTAACGTTTTTTAATTTCAAATTTAGTGCATTGATAATTATATTTTAATATGAGAAGTGTTGAGTTGAATGTATAAAATTTTGGAGGGAAACCCCTTTAGTCAATGTCAATGTATTAAACTCGAGTCCGAATAGTTGTATTGCATGTAATGGATGTCATTCGATTATGGATAAAAGATAATATTTGTAGATTATAGTGAGATGATGAAATAGTACACTCTATCCCAAATTATCCTATTAAATATACTGACAATAGGATCACACAAGTCTGAAAAATCATAACCAAATCTGTACCATAACTTTATGCGACACTGACATAGAGTGATTTCAATACGCACAAAATACAAGATTTTTTATCATACGTGTATGTAAAGTCACATATACATCACTGAAACATATTTTTGTGATATATCGACGTATAACCATATCACGTACACTTTAAAGATGCTTTTATGAGATGTATCAAGAAATCACTATATCGTCTATGCAATAAAAATGCATTCATGAAGTGTATTGTCGAAAAATCACCATTGATTCAAGAATTATTGGTTTGAAAATCACCTTAAGCATAAATATCATAACTTATAGGATGATTATTTTAAATGATAAAACTGTTGAAAATATTTTAAAATATAGTAAAATATCACTGTATCACTGATATTTTGTTATATTTATAAATAACTTGGTTGGTTTTACCATATTTAAAAACAACCTAACTCTTAATTATTTTAAAATCATGTCTTCTCATTATACTCGCACCATTTTAAATAAAACGTACTTCCATTATATCTATATTTCATAAAGTTGAGATTTCTCGAATAACACAAAACATTCCCAAATGTTCTTTTACTCATAAAATATCTCAACATTTCATAAACATCCATTTTCCATTTATTTCGTTTTTATTTTTTTGTTTGTCTTCTCTTTCCCACTTCTGATGTTACCCAACTCATTATATATATTCCATTTTTCCATTTTTTTTAATTAAATGTCAATCCATTTCCTTGCTCTCCTCATCCTCATCCTCATCGACAACGCCACCTTCATACATTCATTAAATGATCTTCATTACTCATCCTAAAATAACCCTAAATAAACCTCAATATAAGGAAGAAAATCCCCCAAGAGCTTGAAAATTTTCCCAAATTTTCCTAACTTAGGATATATAGGAAAATATTGTATTACCTCCAAAATTGGAATTGATGTCGGACTTTTTAAGTTGAGCAGTATTTGGATACATTTGGATACATCTCAATATTTTTTTTTTAAAAGGTATTGAATTAAATATGTGGATAAGGGAATCGAATTTTTAATCCCCTCATTTTGACAAATTAAAATATATCGAAAAGTAAGTAAAAAAAATTTACTACGAAACAAATTATGATTAGACAATTTTGTGGCATACATAAAAATACGTATTATTGGAGATGACTTTAAGTATTTTCCTTTCAAATTTATCCGTCCAAGTACTCTCTCCTTCCCTTCCCGAATTTCACGTCCTTTTGTTTTTTTTTTGGTCAATTGGTTAATTTGATCTTGATTTGGAAAAAAAAAATTATTCGAATTTATTGTAATATAGTTGGATGGAATTCTTCCATAGCTCATTTCTATTGTTGCTACTCTTTATGAAAACATTATTAAATCATAGAATTTATTAAATTATAGTCTATTTATGAAGTTTTAAGATTAAATTCCCACTTTATTAATTTCACTCATTCCCTTTCTTAGCCACCTGTCCAACTTACCCCTTCACCCACCACTAACATATGTGGCTTTTAAAGGTGAAATCGGTTTGATTCGATTCAATTTGATGGTCGAACCGAACTGAACCACTTTTGTATATACATGAAATTGAATCATACCGTTTGTGCGGTTCGAATTGAATCTAACCAAACCGGTTCAATTCGGTTTCAAGAATCGGTTTGACTTTTTTTTTTTTTTTGCCTTTTTCCCTTTTTATTAAAACTTTTTTTGTTTTTGCTTTTTTTGGTTTGTTTTACATTTTTTTAAAACCTTTTTTTTGCCATTTTTTTAAACTTTTTTATTTTTGCATTTCTTAAAACTTTTTTTTTTTTGCCTTTTTTTTACTTTTTTTTTCTTCTTTCTTTTATTTTCCTTCTTCGGTTCTTCCTTCCAAGTTCTACTCTGTGTTTTTTTATACTCTAAACATAATTTAAATATCAATCCAGTAATCCACAATAAGAACATGTCACATAGCATAAATCTCTAGCACAATCCAAATGACTACAATAAGAAGTTAAAAACTAAAAGTTCTCCAAAGTACACATAGCACAAATTTCTTAAATATCAATCCACATAAACTCATAAAAACATATCAAATCAATCCACGATAACTCATAAAAACATTTCAATCCAAATGACTACAATAAAAAGTTAAAAACTAAAAAGTTATCCAAAGTCGAAGTACACAATACACAAGTCACATAAAAGCAATAACAAGCTACAAGCTAAAACACTAGTGCTGAATTCCAAAAGTCCAATCAATACAAACAAATTTGTTCGCTTGTCAATCATGATTCTCCTTCTCCTTGTTTTTTGCCGCTCCATTCAATTCCGTTATGAAAACTAAGAAACAAATCATAAATTTGTTAGTAGTTACTATAATAAATATATGAATAAATATGTTAAAAAATATATATATAAATATGTTTAGAATATACGAACCTTCCTCTTCATCTTCAATTTCCTCTAAGTATTGTCGTAAACCAGTGCTAATTTGTTCAGAACGTAACCAATTTTGTGCACATACAAGTGCCTCAACGGTGTTGGAGATAATGAGGTACGAAAAGGATCAATTACTCTCCCACTAGTGTTGAATGTGACTCAGCAGCAACTATGGATACTGGAACTGCTAAAAGATCTCGTGCAATTTTGCTAAGAATCTTATATCTAGAAGAATTCCCCTTCCACCAATCTAAGATATCAAAGTCATCTTCACATTTAACACGAGGCTCCAGTAAGTAAATATCAACTTCTGAATCCACACTTTGTGAATCATCTTCATCCAAATCTTCAAAATCAAAACGCAAAATCTCTGAAGCACTTGCACTTGAAGTTCTAAATGGAGAACTTTTAATGGTACATGAAGATTGACCCTTATTAGCAACTGATAGTGACAAATTGTATTCATTGAAAAATGCTCTCAAAACACCCTCTACCTTACTTCCTATGGCTTTTGCCACATCAACATCAAATAATTGATTTAGGCAATTGAAAAAAAAATTCATCTTATAACTAGGGTCCAAAACGAAGGCAACATACAAGAATAAATTTATTCTATCTCTTTTTCCCCAATACTTATCAAACTTTTCTTGCATTTTCATTGCCATTTCTTGCAAAAGCACATAATTAGGACCAGTTGCACTTGAATATTTTCTGATGCAATTCTGAACAATACTAATCTCATGGAAGACTGTATTGGAAGTAACATACAAAGACCCTGAAAGCCTAACAGTTACTTCATAGAACACTGACAAGAATTTGGTAAATATTTTTGTAATTTCCCAATCCCTGGTGGTTGGTTTTTCCTCCTCATTCATGTAGACTGTGTCGTAGTCTTCTAACCTCTCAAATTCCTTTTCAAATTTTATGGCGGCCTCAAGCATCAAATAGGTAGAATTCCATCTAGTTGGAATATCAAGACACAACATACTTTTACTATCTATGTTTTCCTCTGTGATACACTTCTTAAATATGACAAGTCTAGCAGGAGAACATCTAACAAACCTCACAACATCTCGAATTCGAACTAATGAATCATTAATATCTTTAAGGCCATCGCATACAATTAAGTTCAATATATGTACACAACATCTAACATGCAAGAACTCACCATCTAACACCAACCCATGCTTAAAACGTTTTTTCAAATAAGCAATGATAGTATCATTTGACGAAACATTATCAACTGTCAATGTCATAACCTTTTCAATACCCCACTGTTTTAGACATTTCTCAACCTCTTTTCCTATCGTCTCCCCTCTATGATTCTCAATTTGGGTGAAATTAAGAATTCTCTTATGTAATTTCCAATCTTTATCAATAAAGTGTGCAGTCAAAACCAAATAGTTCATATTTTGGATTGATGACCACGTATCGGTTGTGAGTGACACTCTATATCCTTCTTCCAAAAAAATGTCCTTCAACATCTCTTTTGTGCTATCATAAATTCCCAAAATATCCTTAGCAATTGTTTTTCGAGAAGGAAGAACAAAATTAGGTTCTACTAATGTCAAAGTCCCATTCACAAACCTCCTAAACCCTTGGTTCTCCACGAATTTAAATGGCAACTCATCTATAATAATCATCTCAGCAAGTAGTCTACGAGCACTCTCAATAGTAAACATCTTGTAACTAAGGGATGAATGTGTTTGTGAATTATCTCCAAATCCCTCATTGTTCTTAAAAACCAACTTATTTTGCGTTACATCTAACTTAGACTTGTTAATCTGATAAGGATTTTTTTTTATAGTAGTGTTCAATATGCATTCTCATAGTTGAATTTCCATTCCTTCTAGGATGACATGCATACACCATACCACAATGGTTACATTTAGCATGCGGATCATCATCACTATATTCAGAACATTTAGTAAAGTGATCCCATACCATGATGAATTTTTCCTCTTTCGTCCACTTGTATGCTTTGAAACTGTCTCCTCACTTTCGTTTTTTCGTCATGGTGGTAGTAGTGATGGCATCACAACAACATCATCATTGGAATCGTTGCTCTTGCTCAAGCTCATTGTGATAGATGGATGGTACTTATAAAGGGGAAAATAGAGAGAACTTATTACCATCATACAAAATCATTTACATTTTACTTAAACTAAAAATTCAAACACAACAATAAAAAATTATTTATCTAAAATTTTATTTTAGTTACCTAAAATTTCAAAATTTCAACAAATAAAATCATTTACATTTCAATAATTTTATTTTAGTTATTTACCTCTGTTCGATGAAGAAGAACGGCGGCAGAAGTGAACTCTGGTGACTGGTTCTACGAAAGAAGAAGTGAACGTCGAACGTCGACGAAGAAGACATTAGACGCCCAGACGAAGAAGAACCAGACGCCCAGACGGTCTGGTCGTGGTCGAGTCGTCGACGAAGAGGAAGAACGCCCACGCCCAGATAGTGCTGAAGAAGAAGGTAAAGTGAAATGGAAGAGGAAGAACGCCCAGGCCCAAACAGTGTTGACGATTGACGAAGAGGAAGAACGCCCAGATGCCCAGAGGAAGAAGAATCAGAATTGGAAGAAGAACGGCGGCAACAAAGAACTGAACGGCAGCACGGCAGAAACCCTAGTTGTGAAATGGAAATGCGAAGCGAAATGCTGAAGATGGAGGGCGGTGCTCAAGTCTCGACAGTGCTGAAGTGAAGAAGGTAAAATGAGTTTAAATTAGGTTATTTATTTATTATTAAATAAATATTAATATTATATATATTTATATATAAACGGTTCGGTTCGGTTTAGAAATTGGTTTTCAAGCTTTGAACCGAACCGAACCGTTTAAATTCAGTTTCACCAGCCCAATGAACCGCATCGAACCGAAAATTAGGTTTTGCTTATAAATCGGTTCGGTTCGGTTCGGTTTGGGCAGTTTTTTTGTCCACCCCTAATAGCTTCACCAATCACTTCTCACTTCAAGGCTTTTTTTTTTTCTTTTGCTTGTTTAACAACAAATGTGAATAGACAAACAAGTCCCTTCAATGAATTTGATAAATATACAAGATTCCAAAAACGTAGTGGCTAGAAATTAATGTGGCTGTTGAACAACAGTTTATCATATGAGGGGTTAATCTGTAAAGATATGAAGATATCGTTCGAAATGTGGTGAAGCTATTGGATTATGCCTTAGAAAAACATTAGTGGAATTTTAAAGATATGAAGGTTTGTTGTTCATCAACATCTAGTTGTATAAACTCATAAGGTGTAGGTTTCATGGAGCAAACGAATTCTGATTTCCATCTTCTTCAAACATAAAATCATTAATATGGCAAAAAATGAGTAAAATTTATAAGTGGCATATTCAATAAAAGAAAAGTAAATGAACAAGTCTCTAGGTTAGTGGTTATTTTGTTCGACTTGGTTGTTGACTCAAACCATATATATAAAAAAAATTTAACTAAACCGAGCATAACTCAATTAGTATACGAGTATTAAAATTCACAAGGTCCTCTGTAGTTCGAATTTTCCTACTCTCAATTATACTAATTAAAAAAATTCACTTTTAAGTTAGGTTGGGTTTATTGTTTTTTTTTGGGAGATCTACATAGAGACTTTAAATTGGGTCATATTTTTATGTCCATAATATATATAATTGGATGTCGAACAGATGGATTGGTTGTGTTGTGGAAGTACCAGTATCTTGAAAGAAATTTCAACACAACTTCAATGTAACTTGTCTCACGCGTCTCGGCAAGGTTAACATATAACACACCACAATGTGCCAGAAGGATTTGAATAGAAAAAAAAATTGTTTCCTCATATTAAATAGAAAGAAGAACAGATTAAAAACTCTGCCAAAGAATATACGCTATTGCCAACGTTTCGTAGAAGAATAGAAAAGTTTTTTAAGTTGCAATCCAACCCATTTTCAAATCAATTCGTCATATCAACAATTGAAGGAAGAAAACTTCACAATCAACAAATTAAGTGAATGTTTCTTATTCTTTTTTTTTTTTTCTTTTTTCTTTTTTTCATGTACGTTACATGTAAACGACAATAAATTAATTATGGCAAAATCCCCGCAACATGTTTTAGTTCTTATATTTTCCTTGATTCCGCGATATATTAGTGAATGATGTGCTGTTTAAATATCTTGCACTTAAAACTCAAGGTCACCATGAGAGCTCTTGAAGGACTCTTAATTCTTTCATAGAAGACAACCACAACTTCATAATTGTGAGAGTTTTTGAACTTAATTTAGATGGTCAAACAGAACGCAAACAATCAGCAGAAATAAATCGAAAGCAGTAAAGAACACCAAGATATATAGTGTTCGACCAGTTTGGTCTACATTCACTTTCAGAACCAGTTTGAATTATTTTATTAATGAGCAATAAAAGAATTTATAAATTACAGATAATCAACGAAATCACCAATATGTAATTTCAATATCCACTAATACCAAGAGACCCACACACAACGTCGCCTCTGAAAACTGAGAACAACCCGTTGCAAAAACAGTCCAAATCAGTGCCCTACCGCCTCTGACCGGCGAACCACGCACAGACCCGCACGTCTCTCTCACCGTTGCCGAAAGTAGCCTCAACATTACAAGAATGCCATTAGGCCTTTAATTTCACCAAAAACCCAATAAAACCCACTTAAATAACTTGTTATTTTCAACAAATCTCCCTCATAACAAGAATATTTAAGTGCCAAGCTGATTCTCCAAACTTCCTATCATCCAGATTTAATATTCAGCCCATCTAATAAGTATTTAAACCTATGGGTTGGAAGAACTTGGCTAACATATCTAACAAATTCTCAACTGTATGAACCTTGACCAGTTCAACATCTTTCTGGGCCACAATTTCTCTTATAAAATAAAATTTGACATCGATATGCTTAGACCATTCGTGATGAGATGGATTATTCGCAAGATGAATAGCACTCTGGCTATCACAATGGACGATAGGAATGAACTCCTGCGACAACAACTCACCAACTATTCTTTTCAACCACACTACCTCTTTCATAGCTTCACGCATTGAAATATACTCTGACTCAGTAGTAGACAAGGCAACAACTGACTGTAGAGTAACCTTCCAACTAACCATATTACCAAACAAACGAAAAATGTTCCTGATAGAAACCTTCTTTTGTCAAGGTCTGTAGCATAATCTGCATCTGTGAAGCCTTCCAACAGTACTGATTTATCACAATCACTGCTAAAACACAATGATACACTGTCACTACCTTGCAAATATCGAAGCACCCATTTAATTACATTTCAATGCTCCTTTCCAAGATTTGACATAAACCTACTTATCATACTCATAGTATATCCCAAGTCAGGCCTAGTACAAATATCAAATACATAATACTTCCAACAACACTACAATAAGGAATATTAGCCATCTCAAACCTTTCTTTTTCAGTAACAGGACACTAAGACGAAGAAAGCCTAAAATGAGATGCTAAGGGTGTCGAAACTGCCTTAGAACCAGACATATTATACTTCTCAAACAGTTTATGCACATAACTCTCCTGCGAAATGGTTAACAAACCTTTCTCCCTATCTCTTTTCACATCGCCTAGGATCCTTTTCAGTTCACCTAAATCTTTCATCTCAAATTCACTACTCAATCGTTTCTTGAGATCACAGATTTCAGAATAATCCTTAGACACAAGAATCATATCATTTACATACAGAAGTAGATAAGTATATGTACCTTTCTAAGATAGTTTCTAGTACACACAGGCATCATATGAGCTCCTGTGAAACCCCTGCTTCATAATAAAGGTGTCAAACTTGATATACAACTGTCTCGGCGATTGCTTCAGTCCATAGATGGACCTGTGAAGACGAAAAACCATGTCTTCCTTTCCTTTCACCTCATAGCCTTTAGGTCGAGCCATGTAGATCACTTCCTAAAATTCTCCATGAAGTAAAGCTGTGGTGACATCCATCTGTTCAACAAACATATCAAAGTGAACAACAATAGATAAAATTAATCGAATGGACGAATGCCTCACCACTGGAGAGAAAATCTCATGAAAGTCAACTCCCTCTTTTTGAGTGTAGTCCTTGGCTACCAGTCTAGCCTTATACCTAGGCTTGTTGTCACCTCCTGTACCTGGCTTGATTTTATAAATCCATTTTTACTGAATGAGTTTCTGATTAGGAGGCTTTGGAACCAATGACCATGTCTGATTCTTCTGCAACGAGAACAACTCTATTTCCATAGCATCTTTCCATTGTTCCTTCGAATCAGATACAATAGCCTCCTCAAAAGTAAGAGGCTCTGCTTCAATATTTTCAGCTGCACAAGTAAGAGCATAAGCAACTAAATCAGCATAACCATATCTCGTAAGAGCATGCCTCACCCAATGAGGCTTGTCACGTGTAAAATGATAGTTCTGTAGGTCACTGCTACTTGAGCTTTCTTCACTAAAAGCTCCCTCATCAATCAAAGTCCTCTGTAGTTGAGGTTGTCTACCATCAGAACTGGATGACTGATCACTGGAATCACCTGAACTAACTGATGGTCATGCTTTAGAATCAATTCTAACCTCTGCCTCAACCTGATCAACTGTCTGTTGTTTCTGCTGCTCTTTGACATAAAATGGCATTTCTGTTTCATTAAAGGTCACATCTCTGCTGATAATGCATTTATTTATGCCATCTTCTAAGCACCAAAGTTTATATCCTTTAACACTCCGAGGATAGCCAATAAACATACATTTCAATTCTCTCTTATTCAGCTTCCCTTCCTTAACATGAGCATAAGTTGAACATCCAAACATTCTGAGATGATCCAAGCTTGGAGATTTTCCTGTCTATATCACTTGAGAAGTCTTTAGGCCTAAAGCGGAAGACTGAATCCTATTAATAAGTTAACAGGCTGTTTGGGCAGCTTCCCTACAAAACTTCAAAGGTAATGAAGCATTTTTCAAGAGACATCTTGTACGCTCCATAATTGTTATGTTGAACCTCTCAGCTAAACCATTGTGCTGTGGAGTGTATGTAACAGTGAAATGACTCGTAATTCCCTCAAATTTTCAAAAATTTATTAAATTTGTGATTCACGAATTCTAAACCATTGTCTATCCTCAGATACTTTACCTTCCTTCCTGTCTGGTTCTCAACCTACTTTTTCCATTCAAGAAATTTTTCGAAAGCTTCATCCTTCTGTTTTAGTTGATACAACCACACCTTTCTTGAAAAGTCATCAATGATCGACATAAAGTATCTCGAACCTCCCATAGACGGTACCTTTGTATGACCCCACAAATCTGAATGAACATAATCCAAAATTCCTTAATTAGAATGCTTCCCTTTCTCAAACTTCACTTTGGTGGACTTTCCTAATATGCAATGTTCACAAAATGGGAGTTCAATGTCTTTAACTCCTCCAAGCAAACCTTGTTCTGAAAGAGCTTGAAGGCCTCTTTCACTCACATGAGTTAGTATGTTATGCCATAACATAGATCTATCTGTTTCTTTCCCAGATGCAATAGCAAAACTACCTAAAACTGCAGTACCCTCCAACACATAAAGACTATTCCTCAAGGTCCGTTTAACCAAAGAACCCTTGATAACCTTTAGAACTCCATTCTCAGATTTATAGGAATAACATGCTCTATCTAATTCACCCAGAGAAATTAGATTTCGTTTGAGTTCTGGAACATACCTTACATTTGTAAGAATTCTGATCATACCATCATGTGTTGCAATTCAAACTGACCCAATTCCTTTTACATCACAAGCACCATTATCACCAAGCAAAACTGATCCCCCATCATTTTCCTAAAAGTCAATCAAGAAATTCCGATTAGGAGTCATGTGAAACGTGCACCTTGAATCCATGATGCAAGCATTCTGAATGTCTCTGCTGCACACCATCAAAATCTCTGCTGAATCATACCCATCAGTAACATTTACTGCACTAGAATCCCCTGAATGCTTGCTACTTGATGCTTCCTTGCTCTTATTCAAAGGACAATTTTTTCTAAAGTGTCTTTCTTTATGACATAGGAAACACTTTTTGGTTTTCCCCTTTGATTTCAACCTGGATCTCGACTTTTTTCCTTTTCCATTCTTTTTCTCACTTTTGCCTTTGGCCATGAGTAACTCTCCATCCTTGCTTCCTTTTTAATCTCGAGATTTCTCGTTCTCAAGGCATCCAACACTATATCCATAGACAATGAATCCCATCCATATTTAATAGCTGCCTTAACTTCTCGATATAATTATGGAAAAAAATTTAGAAGAATAATTGCTTGATTTTCATCCGACATCTTCTCACCGATGTTATTGAGATCAACTATAATCTTCTGGAATTCATCTAGGTTCTCTTTTAAGCCTTTACTTGAGTCCATCTTATGCAAAGAATTTATCCTTTAGATATAATTTATTTTGTAGTGGCCTCATCTATTAGCCTAAGCACTCCACAGAATTTCGTCGAATAGGCCATCTCATCCATATTTTTTTGAGCTTCCATAATTTTTGGTGGAAGGTTATCTTCGTCTATGATTTTGGCTACCTTTTGTTGTACCAGAATAACTTTAATATTTTTCCTCTATAACCCGAAATCTACTTTCCCACCGTGTAGATATCGAAGCCATCTGTCAAATTAATTCTAACAAAATCAACCAGTTTGGTCTAATCAGCTTGAATTATTTTATTATTTTATTAATGAGCAATAAAGGAATTTACAAATTACAGATAATCAACGAAATCAGTAATTTCAATATTCACTGATATCAAGAGATCCGCACACAACGTCGCCTCCGAAAACTAAGAACAAACCGCTACAAAAACAGCCCAAATCAGTACACTACCGCCTCTTACCGGCGAACCACGCGCAGACCCACTCATCTCTCACCGCTGTCGGAAGCAGCCTCCACAGCGAAACCGAACCGCCGCCTGCTCAGATCGACGAACCTCCCAGACCGGACCGCGACACCCACGCTCGAACCGGCGCTGACGGAAACCCACGCTCGTGCTGCGAACTTCCCAGACCGAACCGCTGCCGATCTCTGCCTTCAGACTCGTGTTCCAGCCGGCGGTTTACGGCTCTCGACTGCAGCTCTCACAAGAACCAGCGGCTTCAGCGGCACACTCGGATTTGGTCTTCCACGAAGCCGGCCGCACGAGTTCTCTGCTTCCAGGCGGCTGCCGCTCACGTGTTTTTCTTCAGCTGCGGCGGCTTAGTCACACAAAAAAGGGTTGCCCGATTTTCTGCCCTATTTTGGAGAAGATAGGAATAATTACCAAAAAATCTACGGCTCATAATTACAAGAATGCCATTAGACCATTAATTTCACCAAAAACCCAATAAAACCCACTTAAATACCTTTATTTTCAACAACAATCACGTTGATTGTTTCATCAAGTCTGTTAGAGATAACTACTCAAAATTGAGCTATAAAACTTTTACAGCTACCCACCCAAATAATTAAAGGGCTATAGATTCTTCAAGAGTTTGTGTTCCATACTCATTGAATGCTCAAGAATTACACTCCTTGTTAGGCTTGTAGTTAATGATTTGATGTAGTTCCTCTTGGGTCTCACATACTCCAAGGAGATAACTTTACTTTTTAACAATAGTTTAATGACTCAATTGATAAGAAACCGAAAAATAAAAATGAATAGAAAACGTAATGCATTATAGAATTGACTCATAGATTTATGTGGTTTACTAACACAGTGTATTAGTTACGCCATAGACAGAGAGAACAGTTTACTATAAGAGAGAATAATTCAGAATACAAAATAAGTCTCAAGGTTAAGAGTTTATGTAGTGTACTATTCTAAATCTTAGGGTAAAAAATGTAAAAAATGTAAATATAACAAATACAAGGTTTCAGGGGTCTTTCCCCCGAACCCCCAACAAATCTCCACCTGAACTTGAATTCTCTCACAAATAATAAACATACTAGATGCAACACACATACATTGCCAAATGTACCAAAACTTTTCCCTCATGGATTAAAGCGTCCCAAAATGGACTATGAACAATTCAAGGCATTCAACAAGTCATTTGCAAGTCAAAATAATGTCGAAACTTGCCATGTGAAACCGACTTGCTGAACATATCAATAAGATTATCAGCACTACAAATTTCATCAACTTAATAATCTGCTCACTGAGGAAGTGATATCTTACATTTATGTGTTTAATCCTCGCTTGATAAACTTGATCCTTGATGAGGTATATTTCCCTCAAACTATCACAATACAAAATAGTCTGATCATGATGTAAACAAAGATCACCAACTAGCCCTTTTAACTATATTATTATGTGGTTTTGGTACCCATTCCCTTTTTAATTTATACATGGACTAGATCCATACAATTGTCTTTTTATACATGGTTCACAACAATACATGTTCGAAACATACTAATTGAATATGTAATCACTAACGCCCAAAAGTTGTCTCGTGGATAGAAAAATCGTGCCTCTATTGTCCTAACATCCATCACTAAACAATTTAACTCAAAAAGTCGTGTATCAAAAACTGAAAGTTAAAATAGACATTTACCAAATATATAGGGGTAAAATAATAAACTAAAGATTCTTCTTTATTGCCTCTTATATATGACAAAAGCTTGAAGCTCATCCTCATTCTTCAATTTAACCAATGTGGGACAAACTATACTTCTAATATTTTGTCAAAACCCAACAAATTCCACCTGGGAAGGATATTTTATGAATCCACAACTTCTACAACATCCATTGTCTTTACTAAAAATCATAATTATCATCTCATAGAATTATAACTCACTCCATCATAAAGAGTAGATCAATTGGAATACCACCTCCCAATATTTTCCTTCTTCATCACATGTTGATAAATCTTACTGATATTTATGGTACAACTTCCACCTACTTGGCTCACCTGGAAGTTCTTCAGCTATCGACATAACTTCCACCACTCGCCTTATATATCCTCCAAGTCAATATCCGTATTCAAACTTGTAGAACTGCTAACATCACATCCTCTATCATGGTAAATGGGACATACCATGAGGTTTATGGACGAACTCTTTCTTTTTCTTCCATTTGTTGGCTATCAGTATTGAATCCTCTTGTGAAGTACATCTTTTACTATTCAGTCTTCTTTCCTCAGACAAAAGTTTACTAGCAACCTCAGCAACACTAAAGTTTCCTTTCCGTACATTAAGATTGGTTTCATGTATTCATAAGAAAGAGGAAATGACCAGATGAGTTGGAGTGCCTTATCTTCATCTTCTATCTTCACTCTCATCACCTCTAGCTTATAAACAATGTCATTGTACAGCCAGATGATCTGATATTTTTGTACCTTCCACCATTCGTAAGGTGTGAAACTGCTCATTTAGGCATAACCTATTTGAGATGCTTTTTGCTTGATACATTGCTTCAAGCTTCTCCCAAAGCTCTTTGGCTGTTGTAATTCCATACACATTTGCAAGAACATTCTTAGCCAAATTTAGCCTCCCAATCTTCATCGCTCATGTTGGATGTTTTAGAACCTTTTTAATGGAACCATTGTTGGACTCTCCTGGACCACCATCACCGCTTCACTCTTTAGAAGCACCAAAGCATGATCTTCCCTTCAAGACCTTGTGTAACCCAGCTTGTATCAGCACATCCTTGGCTTGTACTTTCCAAAAGTTGAAGTTCATCCTTCCATCAAACTTCCTTGTATAAAACTTTACCGAACTCATAAAGTTTGACATATTTGCTTCTTTTCCTAGCAAAAGAAAAAATAGTGAACAATTCATACTATTCACAAACACGGCAACCCGTTTCAAGAATTCTTTTTTGATGTGAAAAACTTCCAACTCGGAGAAAAACCACAACTTATCAGAAAGAAATCCTGTATGTGAAAAATTGTTACAATAGAACAATTCTCTCTCCCGATCCTAATTACAAGAGCACTCTCTCAAAACTTTTATACTACTGACACCATTTTCCCACTCTCAAACTAGAGAATACATAAAAGGAATTTAACTAGAGTTAGCACACACAAGCATAAAGTGCTTTTAACTGGGATAATTTGAAACTAGAGGCATATACTCCTTTTATAGGCTTAGAACCCATCCACATTCTTCAATTTAACCGATGGGGACAAACTGCACTTCTAATATTTTATCAAAATCTAACACGTTTCCCCATACGTCTTTGAAATTCCCCATACCCTTTTATATGTGTCCAATTTATTATAATAATTTTTACTCTTTTATATGAAATTGGATGGTTAATATTATAAAAAAATATTTTATTATTTTACATTATATTTTCATATCAATTCTCATTTTTCATTTTAAGAAAAAATGTATCTCAAAGTTTTTTTTTTTTTCAAAAAAAAATAAATAAAGGTTAAAGTCAAAGTAGTTGGAAAATATAAATAATTTTTTTTTTACAAAAATAAATAAGAAAACAAAAACTCCTAAAAGTTCTTTAAGGAAACAAAATTATCTTAAAAAAAAAAAAGTGAATTTATTGGGTTCAAACTAGTGGTGTTTTTAAATATAGGAAAATGAACCAAAATATTTACCAAGTGTAGAAAAATTTTAGAACTATCAATGATAGATATTGATAAACACTGATAGACTTCTATCAGTGTCTATTATTGACATTGATAGACATTGATAGAAATCTATCAGTATCTATCAACGTCTATTAGGGATGGTTATAAAATTTTGATATCTTATAAATATTTTCAACACTTTTACTATTTGAAATAATTTTCCTTCAAATTAATAGTTTTCATCATTTTCTTATTCTCCTATAATCTGTTGTTACCAAAATGGAATTATTTTCTTATATTTTATTGATTTGTTTAATTTTTTTTATTTTTTATCATTTTATTCGTGACTATTCAGTGTATTTAAAATATTGATATTGTTTTATCAATATTGTTTTTAAAAAATAAAACGAGGATATGATTTTATAGTAGAAAATTATTTTAAATTGAAAAGCTTGCTAAAAATATTTATAAATATAACAAAATTTCATAATCTATCATTGTCTATTAGTTATTGATGATAGTAGTTTATTAGTGTCTATCACTAATAGACATTAATATTTTTCTATATTTATAAATATTATGGTTCATTTAACTATATTTGAAAACAACACTTTTAAAATCATATATATTAGATGAAAAATAATTTTAAATATAGTTCTATTTTATTTACTTTTTATTAAAAAAAAATGTAAAAGTATAAAAATAATCAAAAGTCTTTTCAATTATTTTTTTTAGAAATAAAAAAAAACAATTATCAAACATTTTTTTTGTCAGTTTTTAAAGCAAAAATGCAAAATACAAAAATGCAAAAAAGCAAAAATGCAAAGAAAAAACCAAAAATAATTACCCAACATGTATTTGGTTTTTTTTTTTAAAAAAAAAATGAAAACCAAAAATAGATTTTCAAAAATCAAAATACAAAAAAACCAAAAACCAAATGATTAAAATACATAGATGTAAATAAAATCTCCCAATCTTATTCTTTTTTGTTGCCAGTGATCCAAATTCAGACAAAATATTGAGGGAAAAAAATTCACACACTTCCATCGTTCAGAAAAAAGAAAAGCATACACTTCCTCTTGTTTTTCAAGACTCTTCAAATTTTATTTTAGGGTTAAGTGCACTATTAGCAAAGTTGACTAAGAGATTTAGGTCGTGTCTTCATCTTGTCATGTTTGCAATTATTGATGGAGAAATTTGGACAAGAAAACTCATCAGTCCTTCACATGCCACCGACGGGTATTTGTATTTTAAGAAAGATGTAATTTGTAAGAAAATCAGATCGGAGTGGTGCTTGCCACAGACACTCTGATGTTTAAGTTAGTTTTCAGCACAAGAGTTACAACAAGCAATTTATAGAAGAACATCAAATTACCTAAAATGAATATATCATGATCTATATATAATGGGACTACATAAAGTTTCCCTCATTATTTTAGGAATAGGACTTTCAGGGTTGGACAAAGCTACACAGATGCTAGATAGAGGCCCACTAAGAATAGACTCCAAAGAATTGGGCATACTGGCCTTCGCCTTAGCCTCGACCTCCAAGGCTGAGGCAAGCCAATTAGGTTAAGCGGCTCAAGTTCTTTATCATTTCTTCTTTGGCATCCTTCTAAAGGAAAATGCTAAGTTGGCATTGGCCTCGAGGCTGAGGTAGGCCAATTTGAGACTTGAGGTCAAGATGGGCCAATTGGGTGATGACCCAATTATTTTGCTCACTCTTCATTGACATCTCTCCTGGACTTGTTTCTAATATGTCTCAGGTCCAATTAAGATGAAACACCTTTTACCCTCAGATTTGACTTCTTCTCTTAGGTTTTCTATAAACCCTAAATCCTTTCTATTTTCCTTGTGAACTAAGTTGCAACTTGTGGGGGAAAGATGGTCTAGGCGTAGAACATGTGTGTGAGGAAAGTTGTGTTACTTAGTTGTTATATGCCAAGGAAAAATTTCTAGTATACGAGAAGGTAGGATATGTGTATGTGTTGGCTAAGGGAAGAGTGATGTAGGCGCTGGAAATGAGAGGTGAGAAGGAAGAGGAATATATTTTGTCCAAGTGTTAGAACGGGAAGTGAGACTGAGAGGAGTAGTGGGGTTTAGGGAATTTTAATTTTCTTTTAATTAAATTGGGATAATATTTAGTATTTATATTTTAATTAGTTTTATTTACAATTTAATGGGGTTAAAGATTAGGTCACTACAAGAATTTTGGGTTTTAATGTCAGTTGACAACCGACATTCAAGATAGTGTTATTAAACCCTTTTAATGTCGGTTGTCTTTAATATCGGTTTTATATTCTCCATGGCAAACCAACAATATTTGTCTTCCACCTATGAATTCACTAAACTCAAACTTGAAATATAACAATAGACAGAACAATACACTCTACTACAAAACTAAATACAAAGTGGCCTGTAATGAAGTACACTTGCATAATTTATCCACAAACAAGAATTAATATTTCTAATCCATTCTATAAGTACTCATCAAAGATGAAATAAACACACTAACGAACATTTGTATCAATAAGGTACTTTCATAGAACAATAATTATAATTATCAACCACGTCTATAATAATCATTTCTCTCATTCACAGATATCAATTAGTACTTCCATGAATACTTACACCAAATACCCCATAAACAAAAAAATTATACATAAATCTTCCAATAAACAAATCATGGTTAGATAACAATTCGTCTATTCACAAAATAACGATTAGTATTTCATATTCATTCTAAACTTGCATATTTTACTCAAAACTCTTCAAGATTCATTCTAAGCTAATATTTACATTCTATTGAGACAAAAAAACAGGAAGTACATCCAAATCAACCAACAAAACTTGTCCATTGGGTTCAAATTACGTCAATCTCTCCTTGGGTATATGCATTTTTTATATTGAACTACAAAATGAAAAAAAGAAAAGAAAAGATAAACTCAACATAGTATACATCATTTATTAAATTAAAGCTAGTATATAAAAAATAAATAATTTATGTACGAGGCTAGTAATGGAAGT